>NC_064563.1:42878783-43163783 GCF_937001465.1 Orcinus orca | reverse complement strand
TCTAGTGTAACAATACGCAGCTTAGTACATTTTGATAATCTCCATTATACGCAGCCTAGTTAGTACATTTTGATAATCTCCATTAAATTAGTAATCTAAAGTAGTAACTTAAGGATACAACACTTTATATGCTAAGCATACAAAGTTTTTTCTTTCTAGAATCATGTATTTTAGGCTAGAAAGAACCTTAGAAAACATCTAGTTCATATTCCTTACTTTAAATAGGACCAAACTGAATCCTCTACAGGGCTTAGAGCCAGTTCACTCAGTCCTAACCCAGTGCTTTTCCAGCACTCTGCTACCTTTCCAAACAAAAACAAAAACAAAAACTACTAAGGAAAAGTAATTTTTTTCCTGGGCAGTAATATTCATATGTGCTCACTTAAAAAACAGTATCTATCCAGATCATGGAGAGAAGTCACTAATGATTTCTACTGTACACTCAAGCTTTCAGCATCCGGTTTTTACCACTCAGTGGGCACAAAAGACTTTAAAAATAAACTGAATCCCTCTCACCTTTAAAAAAAATAATTGGGATAACTTTCCCAAACGATATATCAATGCACTTTTCTTTCAATTTCGTAAAAATTCAATAAAAACGTACTCAGTGTTTGCAAGGAGAACAAAGCTGAATATTCAGTCAAAAGACAGAGTCAACAAATAAATTATAGTATATGATAAATACCAAGATTGAAGATTGCAATAAATGTCACGCAGTTATGCTAAAATTTCAATTAAAAAAATACTAGTCTATAATAAACCTGAAACACATATAAAGATGTCACATGTTCCTTTTCTAATCTAATTATCTTTACTTATTTGTTTTTTGCAAATATCAAATAGATTTTTTTAAATAAAGTAACCATTCCTTCCTCTATTGATAACTGTGAAGTTCATCATAAGCCCATTCTTTCATATACTATAATCAAGGTAATCAAAAGTGGAACTAAAACTAAATCTCCACTGACTCCTTAAAATGCAAATTTTATAGTCCTCAAACTTCCCCTATGAATACATTAAATAAAATGCTAATAGTATTAACTTCCAATATTTTGATATTTCTAGCAAAAACCAGATTTATGTGTGTAGATATGTACACTGTATCCAGCACTGAACAAATAAAAAGCTCAAGTTGTAAAATATCATACATAGTACGAGTCTATTTTATAAAAAAACAAAAAGCTAAGTATAATTATATATGTATATGTACACCTGGGAATAGAGCAAGGTACAGTAAGAAGGGTACTAAACTATTAACACTGGATTGGTGGCAGATAGAAGATATATTCATTTTTTTTCTTTATATATCTATCAGTTTTTGACCCATTATAATAAACATGTATTATGTTATAACTTTTAAAAGTATGTAATAATTTTTTTAAAGGGGAGAGGATGTGAGCAAAGGACAAAATTTTCTCACAGCTTACTGTGAGTATATTAGAATTGAGGTATTGTTTTTAGCAATCTGAAGTTACTTACGTACCTAGAACTGATAAGATTTTTTTCTTTTTCTGTAAAATAAATGATACATTTGTAGAAAGTCTATGCTTCTACAAATTTTCACACGCTATTTCAACAGCCTATGAACAGGGAGAAAAATGAAAGAAGTGAAACAGAGAGGTTGTGTGCATTGCTGGAGGTCACACCATAAAATCATGTTCTCCCAGCTCCTCATGCTGTGCTTTTCCTAAAGTAAACAGACTATGTATGTTAAAGTTAAATACAGATGCTATGAATCTGTGATAAATGGTAATGAGTGTGGCCAAAGATACCACTGTGGCAAAGGCATTCTCCATCTTAACTCCTAATGCTTTGATGGAAGAAATAAAAAGAAACCCTGTTACCTCTGCTGCTATTTCTCTCTCTGCAGTTACAGACCTTAGATCCTGAGAAAAGCATGAAATAACTACCAGGTACCTTGTGGGGTCCTATGCAATGAAGCAAAACCTATGGTATCCTGAACTAGAATATAAAAAATATCCGAATACAATATTCAGTTACTCTCATGGTTTTGAGAAGGCCTGACTATCAGACTCTTGAATAATGGGAAGTGGGGGTTATTTAATGCACTTAGAATATTTGGTTTTACTTTATAAAGCTTTAATAAGCACATGTGCATAAAAGTCAGACAATAAATTTTATCTAGGTTAAACATAAATCTGAGACTATTAGTAATATCATGAAAATTACATGACATATTGTCTTTTTTTTTTTTTAAAGCTAACTGGCCACCATTTTCTACCAAGACCACCGTGTCTTAAAAAAGCAACAACAACTGACAGATCTTTCTTTGGAAGAGAGGGGAGGGAGAAAGGGTAGAAAAAAGGCCCAAGTTCCTGCTGTTTGATTGACTAGATAATATTTATTAATCATTTACTGCAGAAGCAAATTTTAATAAACTTGTAACTGATCAAAATGTTTCAGAGAAATGCATCACTGACAAGGTACTGTTTCTGACTGAAATGTGAGCCGGTTCCCAGATTTAGGACTTGTAAACTGCCTAAGAAATCAAGGCAGTAACACGATATTAATATTTAATCCACATTAAAGGTATTTTAATTTGCATACATTCATAGGACACACTTGTTTTTTAAAAGGAAAGAGAGAAAAATTTATAGAATTGATCTTCCAGAAAGAAGAAAAACTTCATGCTGTTTTATCTCACGATCACAGTTTAAGGAAAGTGTCTGTTTTAATATGCACATTTACCCTAAACCTGAAATATATATCAGCTTAGGTAAAAAAAAAAAAAAAAAAAAAATTAAAATGCTGGGAGGAGAGGAATCTATTACATTGAAGTCCCTAAATAGTATATGAGATAATAGTTTTCATCAGTGTTTAATAAATATATAGAGTGTATGAGAAACATCAGTGTATTGTGAGATAACTATGTTCTCAAACTCATTTAGAGAAATGTCAAAAATATTTTTTTGGGAACACAGTGGTGAAACATTAAAATAAGACAGGTATTTTAAAACGTAACAGACAAAGGATGAGTGACTTTAGAATAGGGTTCATAACCTCTGTTTGAGAATAGGGTTCAAAACCTCTGCATGCATCCTCAAAAGTATAACAATAATACATAACCTGTATTTACGCTTGCATTAAATAAAATCTTTAGTCTGTGAACTGCAATACAGCCGTTTTATTTGCGAGTTCTACACAAAATAGCCTAAAACAGAGAGAAAAGGGCTTTTATTAGAATGTAGTATTATTGATGAGCATGTAATAGCAAGAGCCTGCCTACATTTCTGGCAAGCAGCAACTATATTCTACAAACCACTGATGGGCTAAACAAGCTATTAATGACAGTTGCTTTTCAACATTTAAAATGGTCAGACTGTGTTGCCTGACCACAAGGACAAGTAGGTCATCACTCTCAAATGTTATACAATATAAGAAACATAAATGAGACCTCTGTGGGGAGAAAAAACCCACAGGTATGGCTCCAGAGTTCTTTGGCTATTCAACTATTAATAGAAAGCAAATCCCACTTAAAGTTGTAAATACTTGTAACCCATTTTACTAAAAGATTTATCATCACTTATTTAACTTTCCACCTACAGCTGAACAAGGTATTATTAGTCCTAGTGTCCAGCTCCAGCCCTGAAATATACAACTTAATATCCAGAACCCAAATAAAAAAAAAAAAAATTAGCCCTTTGCTACTCTCTCAGAGTAAGATGATGAAATTTTTCACCCTGTATAAACCTGTGGAGTGTCTGTCTCCCTGGGTTTATGAATGCCCAACTAATCATTCATAGGTTGCAGAATCATACTCAATGAGTATATGGGGGAACATCTAGATTTTTCATCAGATTCAGAGGGCCTTGTTCATTGGACACATGTCTTTCAAGTCAATGCCTTTCAATGTACTTTTCTTTCTGGTGGTCACTGGACCAGCAGCATTAGCCTCACTTGGTAGCTTGCTAAATGTAGAATCTCAAGTCCCACTCCAGACCCAGAGTTTAAACAACATCCCCAGGAGGTTCATATGCACATTAAAGATGGTGAAGCACTGACCTAGAACATGTCCCCCCACCCAAACCCACCTCCAGTTATTTGACTTTTCAGAAAAGAGAACAAGGGAAGTTTAGAAATATCACACTGATCAGGATAATTCACTTCATTCCCTGCTGGGCATGGCACAGCAGTCCTTTCAAGCCAGAAACAACCCACAAAACTATTTTGACCTAAAAAAAAATGACAACTTTTCATATAGCTCAACCTAATATATTCAGATCTCAATCCCTCTCCCAAGAGGAAAGGATAGCATTATTTTTATAGATTGCTAATAAAACAATCATAGCTATATTATAATCAAATGGCAAGGTTCTATCTCCTGTACACTTTCATAATTTAACAATAAAAATGCATGTTAATGTCACCTACTTGACTGTATTAAAAACACTCTAAAAAGTAAATCTTTTAACCCCCTATTACATAGTTCAATAAAGGTTACTACTCACTATATTATCCAGAATTTAAAAACATAGGATGGCAGAAAAATATAGAGTCAGCTACCTTTGATATACAGAGAACTTAAGAGTCAATTTTCCACACGCTAGGACATCTTTAATAAAAAAAAGTCAGGCGCAACATCACCATCTAATAACCACCCACCTCCACTCCTTCAACCCTGCTGTGTTAACAGACATACACTGGAGTCACATCAGACGGTCTTTAATTTGTATATGATTCTTCATCAAATAAAAAATACTATTTCCTTAAGTTCATTATAAAATCTAAGCACAACATTATAAGCAACGTTTCCACTCATTTTCTCTAAGCTTAAATAGATATGGACACTGAACTCTGAGATGTTTTGTATTCAATTCTGCTGACCATTCGGCAGGACCCTGTAGGAGGACTCCTGAGGATTCAAGGTCTATTCAACATTGATTTCTGACATTTTTCATTATGAATTTCTCATTTGAGGCAAAATTTTTCAAAGACATGCCACCCTGTGCCACCCCTGATAATGGCTGTAAGTTTAATACATAACTGGAAGTACAAACAAAAATCATCTACAGAAAAACAAAGTGCAACACTAAAATGCCAAAATAGTGAACATACGCCTAGGATTTGGTGTTACCATAGCACCAGCTAGAGGAAAGGGGCTTGAAAAGGAGTGGGACCAGAAGAGGCAGCCTCAGGAAGCTGCTTCTGGGAGAAAATCAGGTAAACAGAATACATGTCAGTGACAAGAAAGAAAGTAGTAAGAAACAAACTGCTAAAGAGAAACAAGACATGTCAACCCCTTCCTCCCTGCCACCCCCATCATCATCTGTTAGAGAAATTACGCTTCGATGTACTGCAGAAGACGGCAACCCTTAAACTAGGAACTCTGTCTACAAAATGTCTAGGATTTCTAAAACGAAGGAAGGAAGGAAGGAAGGGAGGGAGAGAGGGAGGAAGGGAAGGAAGAAAAAGAAAGAAATCAAATCACCCCCATATAAAGCTACTATAAGAAGTAACTAGAAAACGCAAATTAAAACATTTCAGTAGATGAAAATTCTTCTCCTAAAACCAACTACAAAGCACAAGACTCATTTGGACAAATAACAAAAAGAAAACCTAGAATCAGACATTCAAAAAATAAAAACAGAAATGGAAGGAAAAATATTTCAGATATGGAAAATACATTATAAGGTGCACAAAGAAGAATAAATGTGAATGAAAATTTAATAAGAAATACTGAATAAAAGCAGGAAAACAATTCAGAGAATAAAGACAAAGTAAAATATTAAAAAGACTCAGAGAGAAAGGGACTGAAATAGAAGACAAGCAAAGAAAGATTATAAATTGGAGTCACTAAAGAAGAAAATAAAACAATGGAACGGACTAATATTTAATTCTATAATCCATGAAAATTATTTCTAGAAATGAGAAAACTTAAGTTTACATATGAAATTGCCCAGAAAAATTAGACAGAAACAATCAACTTTGAGAATTATCCTAGTAAAAGCAAGATCAATGAAAAAATGGCAATGTCTCAAGGCAAAAAAATCTAATTATTTATAAGGGTAAAAAAAATAAGGCAATGGGCTTCCCTGGTGGCGCAGTGGTTGAGAGTCCGCCTGCTGATGCAGGAGACACGGGTTCGTGACCCGGTCTGGGAAGATCCCACATGCCGCAGAGCGGCTGGGCCCGTGAGCCATGGCCGCTGAGCCTGCGTGTCTGGAGCCTGTGCTCCGCAACGGGAGCGGCCCCAACAGTGAGAGGCCCGTGTACCGCAAAAAAAATAAATAAATAAGGCTGGTACCAGAGACATCAAGAGCAGAATAATATCTCAAGAAAGTCAAGGAAAAAACTGTAAGTGAAGGGTTTTATGTCCAGTCAAGCTGTCATTCAAGTCGCAAGACTCCAGAAAAACAGCTTGGAATGTACAAGATCTTGGAGAATAATGTACATAGGAGCTTTTCCTGAGGAATATACTAGTGGATGAGTTTTATACAAAAGGAGATAAATGGGGAAATATCAGCAAACAAACTGATGGCAAATATTTAATATATTTAATTTTAAAGGTGATTCTAAAACAACGTAAGCATGGCTGGAAGAATAGTATGCAAACATTTTATATTCTAACAAAGTAGCAAAAAACACAGCAAGAAGAAATGGGAGGAAAAGGAAGAAAGGGAAAATACAACAGGAGCATTGTCTATAATGAAGGTAACAGGTGGGAGTCAAAGGATGTCATCTATAAGGTTAAACAGGAACAAGGGGGATTAAAACCATTATAAAAGGTATAAATACAAAGGCAACCACTAGAATAAAAATGCAAACCTTCCTAAGTTTCATCATCATAATTACAATAGCTCTTCAGAGACAATTCTCCATAACATTCTATACATGTTATATCAGCCATCAGCCTTTGTTCAGAACTATCTTTTCTAAGAGGTTTGGTACAGCAAACAGTCTTTGGTATAGCAAAGGTGTTCAGTATAGCAAACAGCAAGACAGAGACAGAATCTCCCCCTGGGCCAGAAGGCATGTTTGTTACCTAACTAGGATAATAAAGATAATGTCTTTCTCTTGGGCAAAGTTTGGGCAGATTTTCTAACAGCTCCTTAAAGAACTCCTAAATCTGGAGCCCCTCAGCGATGACACAAACCCACTGGGTATGCAGCATCACCCCATGGGACTTGGGGGTCAAGGGGAACCTATACAGCCATGAAGTACGTGCTACTTTTTGTGCTGTTAGTAAGAAAATGCTTTGTCTCTGACGCAGGGAATCTTGTGTTTCTGTCAGCATGTATGAAAGTGTAGCAGGCATGCAAGTTGGGCTAAAATCTTAATAAAGGAGACACAGCTAAATAGAGAAAGAAATATAGTAAATATAATGATACACACAGTAATTATGGAGTGATTTACAGGATATACTGATAAGCGAAAACAGCAAAACAGAAAGAAGTATACACAATATGCTTTAAAAAAATTATTTATTTGTTTATTTTTTGGCTGTGCTGCATGGCTTGCAGGATCTTAGTTCCCCAACCAGGGTTCAAACCCGGGCCCCTGGGAGTGGAGGCACAGAGTCCTAACCACTGTACCTCCAGGGAATTCCTTACAATATGCTTTTTATAAGAAACAGGAAATAGGAATACATACACATATGCATATACATATATATATACACATAATTTTACAAAAAGCACAGGAAGGATAAACAAGAATTTAATAAAATATGCTACCTACAAGGAATAGAGAATAGCTAGAAAGGAAGGGAGTGACACCTCTCTGACGATACTACTGTGTATCATATTTTGACTTCTGGAAGCATGTTAACATTATAGATATTCAAACATAATTAAATCTACAAGAATGGGAACAAAGGCACCTAAAATTGAATGCAAATGGAAACAAATGAATGCCACTATATTTCAAAGGAATAAACTACACTCAAGGGGAAAAAAAACTACAAATAAATCTTGAAATCTTTTATTTAAGTTTATTTTCAAAATATATAGCTGTACTGGAACTATTTTATGTATATTATATGATTGAGCAAATGGGTAAATGTATTAGTGTTGTTAGCAGTCCAGGTTCTCCCTTTACATAAAGGGAAATACAAATATGAAACGGGGGAGGACAAGGAAGAATTCTGTGGTTTGGATCAAAATTGGAGGTATCAGTATGACTCACACGTTCTTCAAAATATTTATCTACTTACCTACCTACCTCTATTTAACTATCTAATCTAGCACTGAAAGGTCCTAGAAGTAATGAAATCGCAGAGACAATGAGCATATCACATGTCCAGACCTTGATTCCTAAAATACCATTTTCCTCTAAAACGGAATAGGGTAATTTGAAGAAATGGCTGATTCTGGAAGTGGGACAGGGAAGGTATAAGATAAGCCTGAAACATCTTGTTGTGTCAGAAAATGAGGACGTGCTTAGAAAAAAAAAAAGGGAGTATGTTGAAAGGACCCAGAAACCATCTTTAAAGAAGATTCTCTGGACAAATCTGTGACAATCTGAGTGTCAAAATAAATAAGAAAAGTAACTGATAATAACCTAGTCATGAGTCTTTGCTCACAGTAAGTAAATAAAATAAGAAAGAAGGATGGGCTTTTCCTTATAGTGGAATGCTGGCTGCTAAATATAGGGGGAGTGGTAGAGCTGGAAAAATCTCAATTTTGCAATCATCAGGCAAGAATCATCAATGGATGTCGGGGGCACCAACCTTCAAAAGTTCTGTCTAGAATTTTAAACAGACATAGACTTTATGGGTAGTACACAAGTTTGTGAGAAGAAAAATAAAATGGTATTGGGGAGTAAACTATAAGAAATTTAAGCTAAGAATGATATGCTGGACAGTTCCCAGGAAAAGTTGGCAACATAGAAAAGAATGATAGACTAAAGACTGAATCAAGGGCTTGAGAGATTGTGACAAATAAATGAATTGGCCCTTGAAGAGGTTTCAGGGAAACAGAGTCCACCTATCTTATTCTTCTCTCCATACACCCACACTTGTTACAGATAACTATATATACCAAGAAGAGCCCATAAACAGAGTACAAAGACAGTGCAACCATATATGTGTTCTTGTGACAAATATACTGCATGCCATTTTTCTTAACTCATTTAAATTTATATGGCTTTCACCCTCTCTTAGAACAATGCTAATTTTCTATGATAATCCAGATAAATTTGAAAAGACAAGAAGGGTACATAAAGAAGAGATTAACTCCAAATGTGTGGGATGTTCTCATTTTAATGTTACACCATATATTTTTTAAAATCAATCTATTAGAATCTATACTTTAATTATATTTGGTATGCAGCCAATTCAAAGAAGGGGTACGTGTGCTAGAAGACAAGGGTTGTAAGTATCTGTTCAGCTGGAAAGTGGAGAGACCAAACCTAAGGAGCCCACAGTTGCTAGACAGACAGGTTTCTTTGTGCTCAACCAATGAATTCTTAAGTTCACTTCCTTCTTAGGCAGTTATAAAGAATATCATTGACTTTACTGAATATTATTAGTGTACAAAGCAATATATATGTGTATATATGTGATAATATGTATTCATGTATTCATATTATTGTTAATAGTTCACAGTCAGTGGGTCAAGTTTACAATATCAAGTTATAGAATTTGAATGACTTAAGTAAAATGCATTAAAATCATCTACTTCCACTACCTGTTGTACTAATCATGGCTCTCTCATCCCTAAAATGCCTTATCTTTGAAATACATTTGATGTATGTGACCCAGATAAAATGAAATATAACTCAGAGTCAAAAATGGAAAAGGTTTTTAAATACTTTTAGCTGAAGAATTCTTTGTTCAGATGAAATCTTATTTTAAAAGGTTAAAAGTATACAAAATAACTAAAAGTGGGAACTATTCTGGCTAAAGTGGGCAGGGGAATTCTGGAGTGCCACCTGTTTTGGGGAGACTTCCTGGCAGCCCAAGGCAGTTAGAAAACCACTGCTGCATAAGATTATAAGTAGAGTATAAATGCATGAAATTGTCACTGAATGTAAGTTCATACTAGTGAGTATTAAAAAAATATGGAATTTAAACAAAAAAAAAGAATCTAACTCATCTACTGATGAATATGAACCAAGTAAATATACAGTCTTTTTATTAAATAGTAATTTACAAGAGAAGTATAAAAGACAGCTCATTTTGGAACTATGTTAGCTGTTCTTCCTTGTTATAAGCTGTCAATTGATACTGGCATTAGATATCTTAGATTAATATTTTTATTCTGATGTACATATGTATGTCCTAAATATCATGTGCCACAATGAAGTGATAAACAGGGATTCAAGAAATAATTTTTAATAATGAGAATAACAATATTATTTAATTACTTCTAATCTGGACAAATATATATACTTCAATTTTTCTAACTAGTTTATTATATTCTGCTTTTAATAATTAAATCTGTAATTTTTAGGATGATTTTATCGTTTTTAAAAAGTCTAGGTTTCCTCAGTTTCCTTTAGCTATTGAAAGAAAAACCAAAAATCCTTTCTAACTCTAAAACTACTATAAATAAAAATGAAGCTGCCTCTTGCTACTGTTTGCTTTGTGGAAGCAGAACAAAAGCACATTAATAGTTAACAAAGCTACAATATGATATACGAATGAAGTCTTGCATTAAAAAAGTACTTAGATTGTATTTACGAAAGAATCTCTATCATTAATTATTCAACGTTTGGATTTGACCAGAAACCAGAGCATGACTTTATAATGCTCTGTTTAAATGAACTACTTAATGTTGTAATGAACACTCAATGTGGTGAGCTCAATGAATTTTGGACCTGGTATAATACAACAGTTCTTCCAATTTTCTGATGAATTGACAGATTTTAATGTTAAGTCAGTTGGAATTTTACTTGTTTTAAAAATGTTTACTTAAACCAAAAATTTTGCATCTCAATTATTTTATATTCTAAAACTGAATGTAGTTTAAACTAATGCATTATTCATAAAGCAAAGACATCAGGAAAAACAAAGCTGTGCACTTCTTTCAAAGCAGTTAAATTGCTAAAACATACCATATTTATGCATGCAATATTTGATTGTGTTTTTCTTAAAACACAAGCTTGTTTTTGTCAGATCAAGATTTGCCAAAAATTCTACACCAAACACTTTTCTTTATAATTAAAGCGATCATCAATCCAAGGATTGTCATCCATTTTATTTCATCTCTACATCAGAAAAAAATGTAATTTAAAAAAAATTTTAATTCCCTTGAAATGATAAGATAAATGAAAATGTAAGTGCCTTCACGTAATAACAGTAAGCTGACCCTTTGGGAAATGGTTGACTTTCTCAATACAAGGTATTCAAAGCTCATTCAAAAGTGTTCATTTAGAATGCAGATATCAAAGATGATGCAAATGTTCAAGAGAAAATTAGAACTTACCAGATGTTCTAATACAGCTTTGATGCTTCCAGATTCCCTAAAATAGAAGAATAAAAGTTTAAAATAGTTGTTAAACCCTTGTCTGCTATAATTTATGTTTACCTCAAAAATATTTTACAAACCCTTATAATTTTTTCATATATCTTTCCTAATGTTCATAATAACTTTGTTTTTAAGGACAAAACAATTTCCTTACGGAACAGATAATTTATTTATATCTAATAGTAGTACTACCGCTAAAATTGATATTCGTCTAGTAGAAAGAATGTTTCAGACTTTTCAAAGTCAGTGGAGAACAAAAAAGAAATCAAATGTGTTATTTTACTATTTGCACACTGTCTTTATTTTACATTAGCTATTTCATTAGAGTTTATGTTTTTTCAATGTTTATTATGAAAATGTTCAAACATACAGATTCTTTCCACAATCTAGAGTCTACAATTGACATTTTACTACATTTGCTTTATCAAATATCCATCCATCAGTAGGTGCATTTTTATATAAAAAATGGCCACAAAAAGAATGTTTGTGAGTACATAGTTAAATAAGTCAATCTTAAGTTTTTTCCTAGCATGAATTTTATCAACTTAGTGCCCACTACAAATCAGAACCTAAGACTATTGTAATATTTAAAAGCAAAAAAATCACCAATGGAAACACAAACATCAAATATCACAATATATTTTAAGTATTTAATTTCTTGCTTTTCACTTTAAAAAAGAGTGCTGATGAAACTAAAAATACAAATAACTGTGCAAGTAGCAAAGGTAATTTAAATACACATTTGGTGAAATATGGCAATAGTGAGATATTTTTCCTGATTTCGGTCAATGCTAATTTATTAGTGACAAATGGACTTTGACTTTTCTCACTCCAACAAGCAGTATTTGAATTCCATCATTAACATCATGCCTTATCTGTTTTAACATAAAATTATACTTCTACCACATTGCAGAAAATAATTATGAAACATCCAACAACAGTACTGCATTCATGATGTTTAATCTTTTCCCCATACCTCTTTCTTTCTCTAAAGGGGCCCCAATTTTATTTCTTTTCTCTTTATTTTGTCTCCAATTTTTTTTTTTTTTTTGGCCAAAAATCTACTTACTTCTGTTTCCTTTGTCTTGCTATACAATCTTTTCAAATTTCCCTATCTTTTCCCTTTGTCTCTACTGCTTGAAAACTATACTCATGGCTTCCAACCTTTGCTCTCACTGCCCAGTCTGGCATCCTGGGAATAAATTCCACTGTCTACAGATTAGTACTCATCTTTAGCCATTCTCTCTTCTGCTTTCTGCTTCTGGCAATGCTATATATTCAACATTTAAAAATTTAAGGATTTCTGAAACTTATTCTCTGGATGCAGTCCTAATGAAAAATGACAGAAATAAATTGTAACAAGGTGTCAGAGAAGGCCAATAGCTACATAAATAATTATTTTTACCTTTATTATTATAAAATTAATGTATTTGCTGGAGCTGGAAGTCAGATGAATCTTTAAGTTTTCACAAGGAAATTCTCATATAACCATTTGTGCAATTTAAAATTTAAACAAAAAAATAATACATATAGTGAGACATCTGACAGTGTAATATGTATTTATGTGTATGTATACAGGTTACAATAAAATTAAACCTTCCTCCCATCAGTGACTCCCAATTCTCAATCACTGGTATTAGTTATTTGTTTGTCCTTCCAAAGACAGTCTATGCATGTGTATGCATGCTGCTGTGTGTGTGTGTGTGTTTCTCTTCTTCTTCTTCTTCTTCTTTTTTTTAACCCAAACAGAAGCATAATATACACACTGTTTTGTACCTGAACGTGGCAATCTATCTTGGAGCCACGTATATTTATACTATATAATACACACCTACTTAATTTTTCCCCCATGGCTACATTGTCACATCATGGTTCTTATTAGAAAATAATGCTGCAATATAAAAGAACAAAAATGCTCAGATTCAAAGTACAAGTCCATAATTCATTATCTGAAACCATTGGGGTTAGACATGCTTCATTAGAATATTTTGGATTTTAAGAAAGGTAATAAGGTACATATAGTGTATGTCATAAAACACTGACAGCAAGGCTTGAAAAAGCACCTCATCATCATACATATTAATAATTCTGAAAGAAACATATGAATGTCCACACAAAGTGGGATAAACAAAGACTATAAACAGCCTCATCTCAGGGTAGGTTTTGCTGTCAACTGACTTTGTCACAAACTTAGGGAAAATTTCCCAGTTTTCTGAGTTATTTGCATTTTGGAATCAAGGATAAGAAAAAGAAAGAAAGGAGGGAAAGAAGGAAGGAAGGAAGGAAGGAAGGAAGGGAGGGAGGGAGGAAGGGGGAGGGAGGAAGGGGGAGGGAGGAAGGGGGAGGGAGGAAGGGGGAGGGAGGAAGGGGGAGGGAGGAAGGGGGAGGGAGGAAGCGGGGAGAACAGGGCGGGGGAGAAAGCGGGAGAGGGAGAATGGGAGGAAGGAAGGAAGGTTGGCTAGGTATTGCTTTTTTATGTTTCCAAGTGATTCTTTAAATTAAATAATTCTAGGAAATATGCATTTTGAATGGCATGCCTGAAAGAAAACTAGACATCAACATTGACACTTGCCCCTTTCCTTTGCTACCAAACGTAAACAAATGTAATCAACCACAAGGTCTTGGCTATCCAACGTCCTTAATTATCACTTAGATTTAACCACTTCTTTCTATCTTCACAGCTATGTCTTATTTTAGGCCATCATCTTTTCTCTCCCTGATGACTGCAAAGCTTCTTAATGGGTCTCAGTGACCCCTGCCTTGCCCCATGTCAATTCATTCTCCATAATACATTAAGATCTTTGTAAAATGTAAGCTTGATTATGTCAATTTCCTTCTTAAAATCCACAATATACTACTACACTCCAGTTTACTAATTCCCTCTGTTATTTTGCCAAAGCTATTATCACATGGAAAGTGGCAGCAACAGCCATAACAAACTACTAACCTTGCTTTAATCATCACTGAACCACTCACTCTCTCTACCTGAGATGTTCCTTTTGTCCCAGACTCCTCTAATCCTCCTTATCTATCTGAAATATAAAAACATTCTTCAGAACTCAACCTCAACAAAACCTCCACTGGGGAAACCTCTTTTCCTCATAAATGAGGTACTGAACTCTCCCCATGTGTTCACATCACAAAGTTCTCACACTTTATTATAAATACGTATTTACTTTCCCATTGACAACCACTAAAATGAAAACTCCTTGAGGACATGAATTACATCTTTCTAATTTTTATATCCCAGCATCTAATACAGTGCCTGAATCAGAGTATGTATTCAACTAATAAGAGTCTGACATCTAACCATCATTAAGACAAGCTTAGATAGAGAGTCAGTAGCAACCATCCCAGGTCTCTGGGTGGTCCTACCCAGCTCCATACCACTCAAAGAAGGCAACTGCAACAGTGAGGTGCTGTTTGGAAGAATAGTTTTGGGAGCTGTGTGTATGTGTGTGGTGGGTGGTAGGTGGTTGTTTCGCTTTGTTTCGTTTTGGGTTGTTTTTGATAAAGTAGGAAGACACAATGGAAAAGTGGTTGACTGAGGCCAGAGTAGAACAAATTAACCTGGAGGAGCACAAGCCAGAGCCTAGACTTTCACCCTTCTCCTTAGATTAAAATTAATAGCCAAGGCAGTTGAATGTTGCAAGAAAATAAAAGAGAAACCCACAAGGAAAATTTTAAGATCTTTGAGGTGTGTAGGCACAGGAACAGAAAAACAACAAAGAAAGCAACCTCATCCAGAGAAAACAGATCGAGCAAGAATATAATAACATATTCAAAGATAAGGGAAGATTTTTAGAAACTAAATATGAAAAACAGTTATGAAAAAGAATCAATATGAGATAATGAGTATTAGAAATACAATAGTTAGAAACTCAGAGGATGAATTGAAAGCACAATAGCTACAGACCAAGAATAAATTAGTGAGCTGGAACACGGGGTAGAAGAACTCTCCCAGAAAGCATAGGAAAGGTATGAAAGACAGAACAAACAAGAGATAAAATTAAGAACAGGAGTAGAAGTATGAACATCTATATAATAAGAATCCTAGAGGGAATGCAAAGACAAAATAAAAGAGAAGAATTATTTGAAGAAATAATGACGAAAATTTCCTAGATATAGAAATATTCAAATCTTAGATTGAAAGGGTACACACAGCAGTGAACAGGACAGCTAAAGAAAAATTCACAGCAAAGCATAATATAAGGATAATTAAGACTGTAATATTACAGATCAAGAGAAAAGTCTAAAAGTTTCCAGAAAGAAAAAGCATACCCCTCCATAAAGGAAGACTAGCACTGACATCAGACTTCTTAACACTAAGGCTAGACGATGGCATATTAACTTCCAAGAGAAAGTGTTTAAAAAAGAAAAAGAACTGTAAACCTAGAATTTATATTTAATGAATAAACTGTTATTTACATTAAAGGAAAAATAAAGCAATTTTCAGCATACATAATCTCAGGAAATTCAAAAGTTCTTAGGAATGTAATGCAATAAGAAGAGAAATAAAATCAGGAAGAAGCAAGAATATAAAGCAAGTAAAGGCTGGCATAGTACATAGTAACTATTGTAATCTTAGTAATCAGTGACTAAAAAGAAAACTAAAGAAAGGTCACCTAACAATCTAGAATTAAAATGCCAGAGAAGGGACTTCCCTGGTGGCGCAGTGGTTAAGAATCCGCCTGCCAATGCAGAAGACAGGGGTTCGAACCCTAGTCAGGGAAGATCCCACGTGCCGCGGAGCAACTAAGCCCGTGTGTCACAACTACTGAGCCTGTGCTCTAGACCCCGCGCGCCACAGGTACTGAAGCCCGCGCACCTAGAGCCCGTGCTCTGCAACAAGAAAAGCCACTGCAATGAGAAGCCCACGCTCCACAACGAAGAGTAGCCCCCTGCTCACCTCAACTAGAGAAAGCCCGCATGCAGCAACGAAGATCCAATGCAGCCAAAAATAAATAAATTTTTTAAAAAATGCCAGAGAAGTTTCTTAGATTGGGTATGAAACAAATCTAGCAATGTGTGATTTACAAGAGACAAAAAACAAAAAGGATCCAGAAAGGTTTCCAAAAAAGAGATAGTAAAAGATATAACCAGGCAAACATGAATTAAAAGAAAGTTGGGGTAAAATGACTTTAATGACAAGATATATTTAGGCCACTTCCCCCTTCATATATATATATTTTGATATGTATATATCATGCGATATACATACATAAAAGAAGGCCATTCTCTTCTAGTAAGAGATACAATAGATCAAGAAATTTTCATTTATATCCCGAGGGTTTGCATGTTTGTAAAGCTTAATATGTATCATAGATTGGGACACCAAAGTTTCAACAAGTTCTTCATGAAAATCAGTTTTCTTTATTTAGTCTTACTTTGGGCAGAAAGACAAGGAAGAGTGGCCATCTCAAAACAACGCAGATAAAGCATCATGAGTACATAAATACTACATTAGACAGCATGATGTATAATCCTGGTTCTAGAAGCAAAACAGTTGAATGAGCTTGGGTAATAATCTAAATTCTCTGAAGCTCAAATTGTTCACCTATGATGTGAAGATTTTTTAACATTTGCTTTACCTAACACATAGGGTTGCTGTGAAAAAATAAGCAAGATAATGTATATGAAAGTACACTATAAATTGTAATGTGCTATAGAAATGTTATTATGGTAGATATTTAAATACAAATGTCTAAAGAGTGGTTCCAAAACTCTTAATGAATTTTTTTAAAATAGAGAGGCAAGATTCAAGACATTGACAGAAGGATCTTGCAACAAATGGGATAAAGCCTGTCCTCTTTAGTGGTCTGTCTCTTGGGTTGTCCCTGTCATGACTTCATCAATATTTGTGCAACTCCTTTTGCCCTGTGCTGAAAGCAGACTTAATTCAATTATAGGTCTCAAAACTGATAAAATGGTCCTGAAGTGGAAAATGGGAAGAGATTATTGGCAAATGAATAAAGATTTGTATCGAACTAACACACAGGAGTACAGCAGGTCTTTTTTTAATCATTCCCTGTCTTAAATCTTCTGGGAACCATGAGTTTCCCTTCCCCTCATGCAGCACATCGATTTCTGAATTAGACTGCAATATTAAATAATTAATATACTTGCCATGATTGATGTTTTGCATTAGTTGAATATTAGGTTATCAATCAAAATCCACTTGGTTTAATGTAATAATATTGAAAAAGTGTCACGGGCTGTTCATCCAATTTGTAGTTGAGGCAGCACAGATAGTAATGTTGGCATAACACGAAGCTTTAAAGCAGGAAATTCAGTGGCTCAACATGTATGAGGCAGACATTTTGAAACTAACTGGGAGAAGACTGAGGTTGTCCTAAATAAACCTTGTGGCACCTGTCAGTGTCAATGTTAGTTCTCCTTCCAGTAAGAAGTTGCCATACATCAATCATACCATGGCAGGCAAGAAAAAAAATTAAAATAAAGCTACTGATTTACCTTTGTGGCAAACAGATTTCATCATTTTGCCAAAGGAAGCATGTTCTAAATCTGGAAATTGTTGCTATTATAAAGCTTATATAATCTTAAGAAATTTCTAAACAAATAGACTAAGATTTTTTAGATCTAATCTTACTAAGAAGGGATTAACTTTTTTTTTTTTTTTAATATGAGAACAAATTACACCAAAGTGATCATTCAGGTTTTATAATGGTCTAAGGGAATCTGGTCAAGGAGCCACAATTAATAATGATATTTATTTTGAAAAAACAGCATTCCTTTTGATGATGGCATTCTCCTTTCTCTCAATATTTTGTATCAAAATTGTCAAACTACTACCTTAGAAAAATATTTTTAATCACTTGCTTCTCCTAGTACCTAGTAAAAGCAAATTTTTCTCATCATTCCCTATTAAATCAATCTAAAATCTATTATGAATTTACTTATAAAAGTAATATTTTACAACATTAAATAAACAAAAGACATCCAAAAGAAAAGTAAGTTTTTTGGGTGGGAAGTAGAAAAGTAACAAAATAAATATAAACCAAAACTATTTCATAAAGCAAGACAAAATACAGTATTTAGTTATAAAATAGAAACTATAATACATGTAACTAAATAAAGTAGCATTAATGTCTCATTTCACTGACCAAGAAATAAAAGATTAAATGTATTTATAACCAGTAATGTATTGATATATGTATTAACCCACATAAAATACGCACTATACAATAATTATGAAAAACAGAGTTTAACTCTTAATAAAAATTTTTACAGGTTTTTTGCTTATGAACTAAGCATATTATTCACTTTTAAAAGATTAGTATGCTGCAGTTTTCTACAGCTATAAGAGATAAGATCACAGTTAATTTTGTACTCTTTCTCATAAAGCAAAAATCTATGTGAGCTGTTTTTTTTTTATAATGGCAGTCAAAGTTTTTAAAAGCCTGAGTTATAAGTTATAAAAATATATACATCTCCTATCTCAAATTATAATTGATAAATTTTCACATGTATAAGACCTTTTTCTGTTATGTATCAAACGTTATGATGAAAACTTTGGTAATACTATAAATCTAAGAAAAACTTGGTTCAAATTCCAACTCTTATACTTAACTAAATAACTCTGTCAGGATATATACCTTCTCTAATTTGCCATTCTTAAGTTCAAATCAAGGATTAAAAAGATAATCGGCATGCATATAGAAGTCACTCAATAATTACTCGTTCAATATGACAGACTAAATAATGGACTGTATTCTACTTTCAAAATCAAGAAACATCTTTACAGATGTTAGCTTTTTCAACCACCTTAAAATCTGTTTCAACTGTAATACCTATAAATGAAAGTCAGTCTACTTTTCAAATAAATACAAAGAGCTTGGCCCAATGGCTAGCATCCAATAAAAATACCATGTATATCTTGACATAAGAACATTCTTCTATCCTGATCTCTTTGAAAGGAGGCAGAATTAAAAAGTACACTGAAAAGAAGTAAGCAAAAATAATTTCTTAATTACCTATTTTTTTTTACATTTTACCTCCAATAACAAAAACACAGACTATCACCACTAAGTTCCAAACTAGAATTCTTAGTTTCAACTTACTAGGTTTGGTTAGAATTCTCAGCATTTTTCCCCTGACTGGAAAATATCTTGCAAATTAGTGAATCTAAGTGTATATTCTTTGGTTACCACAGTTCAGAATGGTAGTTTTCAGACATTTGCTTTTAACAAGTAGTTATTGATCTGACTGATTATTATTTGCAATAAATTCTGCTCTAGAACTTATAAATCATGTGCACAGACAAGTGCACTATGGTTACTGAATTTTATGTGTACTGTTCTAAGATTCTTTAATTAGTTTTACAAATATTAGTGAGCATCCATTACATCAGGACAAGTTTAAACTGAACATATTAAACAGCTGAGGGCTTACGATATACACTGAGCTTATTCCAATGGGAAGGTGAACACTAAGTTGGTATGTATCATAAGTTATTTACAGTTATTCAGGTAAAGAAGTTCTGCATGTCACAGAAAGGGCCTACATGGGAAAGAAAAGAGATTTCAATATTTTTCAAGTTATGCTCTAGACAACAGTCTCAGATGTAGAAAAACTAAGAGAATTCATCACAAGTATATCTGATCTAACAGACTTGCTAGAGGAAGTGCTTCAGACCAATGGAAATTATACTAGTAAGAGACCTGGAACATCAAAAATGAAGGAAGAGCAACAGAAATATATTTATTGAGCACCCTCATACCTAGGCTCCATGTTAAATTCTGAGTAGATAATAAAAACAGTAACAACAAAATAAGCAAACATCAACAACAAAAAGTACCTTGGATGTTTAAACTGTATTGTCAAACCAAGACTAATGCATGAAATAGTTAACATCCAAGCCAGGCAGTGAAACTGCATGTGAACATGCTACTTATCTGCTATTTCCACATGCAGCACTAAGGTTCATAATCATTGACAATCTTCTTTCCCACTGAGGCCAAATGTAGCTCAAGAATCTTTCTCAACACTGTGCTCTAAGGAGTCACTGCCAGTTGTCTGCAGTTAGCAAGTGAGGTACAACCTATTCATCACCACTCCCTTCAATCCATGTTCTTGACCTAAGTTCAAGAGAAGTTCAGAAGAAGGAGAAATCGCCATATGTGTTGGAATGGTTGGGAAATATTTAAATGAGTAGGGGTAATTTTAGCTGGATCCTGAAGGACTGACTGCATTTGAGCAGAGTTGGTAAGCAGAAAAGAAGAGGCAGGAAGAGCAAGCCCAAAGGTCCCACATGACCTGTTAGAGGTCAAGTAAGGACAGTAGCCTGCCCAGAGTAGATGTATTAAAAGGTTATATTTCTTTTAGTCTTTAATTTTAAATAATTTTTATTAGGTAAGTTTTCTGGACTATCATGTACTGTTGTGCCTGTTGTTTAGTATGGGGAGGGGGGAGTGGTGAAGAAAGGAAAACCTAATGGGGCAGTAGAAGCTAAAAGCTATATGCCCTGGCCAAGCAGTGCATCCTGGTGTGGTACTGCATCCACCGGAAGAAGGGACAGCTTTTCCTAGTATGCACAAAGGTGCCATATGGACTAGCAGTCCCACAAATAATAAATGCTTATTATAGAAAAATTCAAAATCACATCTGGTTCTAAATGAAGAATAAAATAAAAATCACCTGAAATCCCACCAGCCAAGATAATACCTCAAGGTATTTTAGTATTTTCCTCCTTTCGTATGTGTACACACAAACACACTTTTTTCTTACAAATATGGAATCACCATTGATTTGTTATGTACATAGCTTAGACTTTTTCACTACTTAATTATATATTATAAACAGTTTCTCAGATGTCAATAAATATATTTACATATAATAGTTTTACTGTTTACATACTATTCTGTTCATAGATGTACAATAGGTTAACATATCCATTAGTGTTGGACATTTGAGTTGTTTCTGATTTCTTATTCTAAATAAAACTAGGATGTAAAAAAAGAATAATTGATCATTAGATTTTAAAATCATTTATGAATTTTATATTATGTTATGATTTGACTTCCATTCATCCATCCTTGTTTAAGATGTTACTGAATAGATGATCAAAAAATTAGGAAGTAAACTAACAAAGTGGAGGACACTTAATCCAGGAAATGGGGAAACATCATAGAAGAGTCGTGAAGAGAAACCGTCCCAAGAAGAAGGGGGAAGGAAGTCCCAGAGTGACAGCTCTACAGCAGGCCTGGCTGAGCCTGGGACAGGAAATACAAAAAAAAAAAAGGCATGAGAAATAGTTACATACTCTAGGAAACAAAAACGCAAGGAGCCATAGTACTTGGATCATCAATGAATGATATTTATATAGTCATATTAATGTAAACACGGGTCATAATTCAATAAAAAATAATTATAAGATGGTAGAACAGGTGGGGTAGGGACTGTAAAAGAACTAAAATGTCATCCAGCATTACAGGCTTTTAATAAATAATGCCTGAAATGGACAAATTGATGATATTTAGAACAATGGAGAGATTCTGCCAAGAATTAAACTTGCCTGCCTCTGGGAAGTGGGATAACAGCAGTCAGGGGATTGCTGATAATAGGGGATTATTGTTTAATTATACCATGTTGTGCTACTGACCTCTTAAACTGTATGTATGTGTTAATTTAATGGAAGTTAAAATTAATCTTTATTCTTAAAAAAAATAGAGAACCTGGCACATCAGTGGTGCTCAAAAAAATAGAAGCTGCCTATTCTCCTTAAAATTCTGAAATACATCTGAAATGTGTTCATCATTTAGCTTTAGTTCTCCCAAAAAGCAGGGTCTGAGACAAGGACTTGCAGGCAAGTGGTTTATTTGGGAGAATGACCCCACCAAGTTCAGAAGAGAAGGAACTGGAAGAATGAAATACGGAAAGAGGAACAACTAAACCAAGCATGTGTTATTAAGCTGTTATGCTTCTGTGGGCAATTGGAACTCAGTCCTGCTGAAGATCCTCTGAAGAACTATGTGTCTCATAATTGTCTGAAATTGCAAGAGAGAAGTATTTATCCCCCAGCTCTGGTCTGCTGTTGGTCAAGTTTGCCCCACAGAATGTTAACTCCCTGGCACTTCAGACTGCCCTCCCATACTACAGCAGGAAGCCCAGGGCAGAAGGCAGGCGATAAGTGATGCAGCTGAGTGAGGCATGGTCAGACCACACCTGCACATAGCTGTTTGCTGACGCAATGGCCAGAAGTGGAATACAGACTGAAAGGAAGTAAGCTGGGGGACAAAAGATGACCAACATGTATGGTTAGATGAATATACATATGCAAATTCCAAGCTACCTCTTATTTACCCTCCACAGTCCCACTTTCCCCTATACTCCCCAAATCTAAAAATACCTTTGGTGGGGAAAGGGGGAGAGGAATAAATTTGGAATTTGGGATTAACGGATACACACTACTATATATAAAATAGATAAACAAGGACCAACTGTATAGCACAGGGAACTATATTCAGTATCTTGTAATAACCTATAATGGAAAATAATCTGAAAAAGAATATATATATATAGAAAATCAACTATACATCAATAAAAAAAACTAGGATGTAAAAAAAGAATAATTGATCATTAGATTTAAAAAACATTTATGAATTTTATGTCATGTTTATTTCACATGGAGGACTGGGGTAAACAATTTTTAAAAGGGGAAATAAACCAGTATATTTCTTCTCCAGTACTTAAGCCTAAATAATTTAAATTTATATAATTATTACATTTGCATAAATATAAATTTGGATTTAAATATAAAGTATAGTTATCATTTATAATATTTAAATACAATTAAATATAAATTTCTACTTTCAAGGAAGTTCATTATCATAAAATAATGTTCCTACAGCTTCCTACAAGCAGTATCTACCTATACGTAACAAAGTAAACAATACTAAATAGAAGATAATAAATACATATAAGTATTCTACTAGTATCTTCAGCTGCTAAAACTGAGAAAATGTAACACATGTATATTTTTCCTAAGAAAAGCAAACTTCCAATAACTCAGAAATTGATTATTCAATTACTAAAGTCTTTTGTTGCTTTTTCTCTTCCCTCTGATGTTCTCCTTTGTAACTACACTGATACCCTAAAAGGAAACAAAAAACTAAGGTATGAATTTAATCTGGTAAGCACCTAACAGTGCTAGGAAATAAAACTACAGTACTAAAATTCTTTCTTTGCTTAGTGAATCAAAATAAACTCCTCAGCCTATAATTCAAGAGTCCCCTCAAATCAAACAATTTGCCATTTCCTAAAGATCTCTCTGCACTTCTCAGCACTTAAATCTTTGATCATATTATCTAAGTAAACTGACCTTCTTAGAGATTCCGCCTCTGAGGAAATACTGAACAGTATGTGCCAAGCACTGTAGTAAGTGCTTTACATCGGTTAGCTCATTTAACCCTTATAATGTTATTATAAAGAGATAAAATTATTATCCCTACTTTATAGATGAGATAACTGAGGCTTAGGGAGGTGAAGCAGATCACACAGTATACCACTCAGCTATTAAAAGGCAGATGTGAAGCCAGGCAGCCCAAGTTCACTGCCCAAATTTTAATCAAGAGAGAATTTACTACTGTCTATCTGTAAAAGCAATAACTTTAACAATGAAACAAGATTTTACAGTATTCTCCTACTAGAATTATGATTGGGAAAGAAGCTGCAAAGGGGTAAGGATTTAAGTAAAAAAGAACACTGACCCTTAAAGATAGACTAATATATACCAGGTGCTGAGCCTGGTCATTTACACTTATAATCTCATTGAATTCTCACAATATTCACAAAAAGAAAAATATGTATAAATGGCTAACAAACATTCAGTGCACAGATCTGCAAGATAAAACTAAATGCCATTTTTCACCTAGGAGACAAGCAAAGATGAAAACAAATGATAATGTTTGTAGTGCTGGCAAAGGTATGGGGAATCAGGACCCTCATATGCTACCTGTAAGAGCAGAAAATAGTAAAAGCTTTCCAGAGGACAAGAGGAAATGTTCCACATTTTCAATAATACACATAAAGCCTTTGACCTGAAAGTTCTACATCTCTGGGCTTAACCCAATGTTAAGAGTCACAAGATACTAATCACTCCATTGTATTTAATATTAGACAAATAACAACAAACTTGGAATAAATTAAGTGCCTAATAATGGCAAACTATGAAATAAAACATGATAATATCCATACGACAGAAAACCATATACCATTAAAAATTATGATGTAGTTGTATATTTCCATGAAAATGTTCTCATGGCATATTGAGTTTTTAAAAAGAGCCTATTACAGTATGGTATGATGTTATAGTTGTTAAAAGAAAAGTTTTATACATGTATGTGTATAATATGAGTATATATGTGTGTGTATCTACATGTAACTGAAAGGTTACAAACTAAAATGTTAAGAATATATAACAGTGGATTCTGACTGATTTTTGTGTTCATTCTAATGCTTTGTTTATGTGTTTTCCAAAATTTCCTCCATTACTGTTGGTCTAATTTTTTTTAAGTTTCTTTTTGTGTGTGTGTGGTATGTGGGCCTCTCACTGTTGTGGCCTCTCCCGTTGTGGAGCACAGGCTCCGGACGCACAGGCTCAACGGCCATGGGTCACAGGCCCAGCCGCTCCGCGGCATGTGGGATCCTCCCGGACTAGGGCACGAACCCGTGTGCCCTGCATCGGCAGGCGTACTCCCAACCACTGCGCCACCAGGGAAGCACTAAAGTATTTTTTAAAAAGAATCCTCACAGCAGCTCTATGGAGTAGTACATTATCTTCATTTTGTAAATAAGAGATCTGCTTAGAGTAGAGTAACTTACTTAAGGCAAGAAAGTAACTTGCTAAGATGACCAAAATTGCTCTATCTGGATCCAAAGCTCATACTTTTTCTTTTTCAATAGAAATGCTGCCTGCTGTATTAGATAAAATAAGCCTAGGTCTATACTGAACCCACACATTCCCTGTTCTCTCTACCCTTGAAAAAGATCCATAAATTATCTGTGTACATGCCTGTTATCTTCAGTGTTCGCTTTAAAGACTCAGTGTACATTTCTGTCCATCTTTAAACTCTCTACAGTGTTTAATACCAATAGAATCTTTCTAAATTTGATACATGAATATATAAGATACAGATGAATTAAATTTAGAGTTGGAGAATGTGAAACTGGAATAGAGCTAATGGACATAGTTATGTCCATAATGCATGAGATAAATGGAAATGGTAAGCCCTTCAATAACTGATCCAGATTGGTCCAAGTTCTGCCACATTCCCTTCCTTCCCTCTATATTAGTTTTGGTTCCTAACACTTCACACCAAAATTCCTCCAGCACTCTTCTCCTTAACATTAATGTCTTCAAACCCCAAGTTCATGTCTCTGTCTGCTTTACAACCTATAATATATGGCTAATAATTTTCTACTACTATCCAAAATGCACCTCTTCTCAGACCAGTCCATTATCACTTCCATAATTCCTTTTTTGCTCATGCATTCATCTACCTAGAACAGTCTTCCTCTTCCTTGATACATCTTCAAATTCTATACATTTATTGTACTAGAACCAAACTCCCACTTATACTATTTTCATAATAATTTCTTACATTTCTAAACATATAGTCACTCCTTGCATTCAATAAATAAGTCCTAGAAACTTCCAAGTACCCTAAGTTGTGAATGTAATAATGCATGTAAAGTACTTGGTGGATTACTCTTAGCATATATTACTAATTATTATCAACATCATTATTACTATGCAGACCCTTCATGAGCATTGCTCAAATCATTAAGATCAGAAGGAAACAAAGCCACTCTGAGATAAAATGCTGAGCAGTCAAATGGTCTCATTCACCAGCTAAGTGACATGACTCCTGAACATCATCCTGCACATATGCCTTAATATCATGACACATGAAAATTACAAATTCTCACATGCAACATAGGCCCCTTTGAACAGACAGAATATTAATCTATGGCTACCAAGGTCAACTGCGTTGCCCTTACAGAAAATTCTCCAAAGTCTAGCGCTTACACATTCAGTACTTATTTTATGTGGCTTCTATGTCTGTATCCATTCCCCAAGCTAATTATTTGTTTAAGTAAACCTTCTGCTTTGTTACCACATGAAGCTTTTTGGTAAGCATAGATTCTTGGTGTTCAATGTCAATCAAACTCTAACTTTCCCAATACTATACATTAAAAAGTCTTCAGGTCTTGGGATATGGTTAATTAAAACAATTTATTTACATATCACTAACATTAGCTAATGTTCACAAAATTAGAATTGGAAGGTCTCATTAGGAAAAGCAGAGAAGGAAATAGCCTAACAAAGTGTTATAAATGCTACATTAGAATTCTAATTTCATGGAAGTGTTTCTTGGGGGACTAAGAGGCTGGGGAAAAGGTAGAAACTGTGGACAGCAGAGTCCAGGAAATACTTCATAGAGGTGATGCTTGAGATTCCTTTGAACAAAGGCCATTCCAACCGCAAGGTCTCTGGAACCAGCTCCTCAGGCTTCTTCGAGGACTTTATACTCTTTCAATTATCTGTTCTCTTTCTCCCACCCTGTACTGCTACTGTGGAGCAATCAGGGGTTAAGGTTGTGAGTTAGGACAATGAGTCAAACTGAAAGTAACAATCAAAGCTTTATTTACTTACTTAGAACAGTGCAACCAAGAGGCAAAAAGGAGTCTAATGTTCCATTTTTCCCTCAAAGAACAGCATGGGCAAGGGTCAGGTGGATTCACTGGGGCGGGGAGGGGGGTGCAGGTGGCGGGGGGTGGGAGGAGGTGAAAGGGAGAATGGTTGTCTCACTGCTGAAGAACCCACAGCAAAAGGCTCTTACCTCTTTATGGACCAGTGAGGCATGGGGAGGGAAAGGGGGAAGGGCTAGGAATGGAAAAGTACTGAATCAAAGTACAGAAAAGTACCTCAGATCGCAAATAAGGAGGGCTCTGAATGGAAGCCCCTGGGCTAGGAACAAGAATGCTTTAAGGTTGGGTCTAAAAGATCACACATACAATTTTGGCCTGGAGCTGGACTCCTCAGCTACCATCCTACTTACTTCTCTGCTTCCCTCAAACTTTTAGAAAGACTACATAGACATTATGTCTCCACATTCCTACCTCCTAACACATCCAAAATTTTCTCTTGCTAAAGTTGTCAGCAGTTTCTCCATGTTACCAAGTCCAAAGGCCATTGTATCATCCTTGTCTTTATACACTTCTCAGGAGCATTTGACACTGTCAAACTCTCCCTCTTGCACACTCTCCTCACTTGGCTTCTATGCTTTTACATCATTCAGGTTTCTAACCTTTTTTCAAAAAATGATTCAAGTCCCCTTTGTAGGTTCATGTTCCTTTCGCCAGCCATCAAAAGTTAGAGTTCCTCAAGGCTTGGTCCTAGGCCCTCATCTTGTCCTATACTTTCTTCCCAATTAATCCTGCCCTCATGCACAGCATTAATAGCAACCCATAGGTAAATAACAACAACAACAAAAATCACATAGTCCTCAGAAGCTCCAGATCCATTCATCCAGCTATCTATTTAACATCACTATTTGGATGCCTCAAAAATCAAAAACAAAAATTTATACTCAATTGGCCCAAAACTGAACTCTTAAGTTCCTCCTTCAAATCTGATTCTTTTCAGTATTTCTTATTTTAAAAAGGAGTCACATCATTTATCCTAAAGCCAAAAACCTTGGAATTAACCTCTTTATTTTCTTCTCTCTCTCCCTCCATAGGTAATCTGTCACTAAGTCCTATTGCTTCTACCTCTTAAATAACCATAGAAACTATTTATCTCTACTTATCAATTGTCACCATCCTAGTTGACCTACCATCACCTCTGGCATAGTCTGTCTTAATTCCCTCCTAATTATTTTCCTCTCTTCCACTGTTGTTTCCCTACCATCCACCTACCCCAAAAGAGACAGTCTAATTATGTAAATATGGATCACATCATTCCCCTGCTCAAAACTCTTCAATGCCTTTCTATTGAAGCCATGATTTGGCCCTCCTACCTACATCATTTAGTCATTCAATATTACTGAGCACAATCTTTGGGCCAAATTCTGTGCTAGGTATCAGGGATACAAATATGAACAAAGCAGACTGCAAGAGTCGCAAGGAATTTACAGATAGGTATGAAACACACACAACTTACACACAAATATATAAATTAGTAACTGTGACATGCATAACATTAAAAAGTACTGTGAAGAAACAATA
The DNA here is from genome assembly GCF_937001465.1 of Orcinus orca. NCBI lineage: Eukaryota > Metazoa > Chordata > Mammalia > Artiodactyla > Delphinidae > Orcinus > Orcinus orca. Next base: position 43,135,104 of record NC_064563.1, on the reverse strand, counting down.
CAGGAACCTATAAGATAGAATAATAGGAATATAAGATCTAGTGTAGAAGGTCAGGGAATTCTTCCTTCATTTTATTTCACTGTTATGCTCACTCACTACACCCTTCTTCAGTCTATTTCTCATGCATTCCAAGCTACCCAGAATCTGAATACTATTCCAATTTAGGTGAGCTATGAATCCAAAGTAATGCAAATACAGGAAGACCAGGATTATCCAAGGGACTCTGAATCAAGAGTAAATTAAAGACAAGAGTACAAAGATTATTCTAGGTGATAGTAGCAATGGAATTCAAGTCCAGTGGCAGCAGTGCTGGTGGTGATGGTGGTGCAAGTGCCTGTATATTAAGTATACTGATACCATGATATAGCAGTCTTAACTCCTGATCATTTTCATAACCTGGTTTTCCAGAGTTCCACTGATTACAGAAGCTACCCAACAGTGCTACATAATCTATGTTTGTTTACTTTAGTCTTTTCTAATAGAATCTAAGCTCAGTGAAGACAATTTACATGTACACAGGAGGGAATGGTTTGTGGTAAGTCCTAAAGGCTTGAAATAGCCTTGCATATAAGAACTTTTGTTTTCTGTAGTTCATAAAAAGTGAAAGAACAAAAGAAGAGTCTTCTAGGATTATTTTCTTACCATAAATGGTTTTATACTCACCTGCATAAAATAAAAACTAACACTGAATTCATAGGCACTTTCCACCAGATATTTAATAGTAGTATTTGTGGGCCAATAGAGAATTTAAAGAGTTGCCAACTATTCTCTTGAGCCGAAAGTCCAAATCAGGGGTCAACAAACTGTGGCCCAAACCAGCCTGCCACTTGTTTTTGTACAGCACATGAGTCAGAATAATTTTTATATCCTAAAATGGTTGGAAAAAATAAAAATATTTTGTGATATGTGAAAAATATTGAAGTTCATTTTAGTGTCAATACTTAAAGTTTTGTTGGAACACAACCACACTCATTCTTTTTTTTTTTAAGGGTTTAAACATTACATTTTTCACAAGTTTTGAAAATTTGTCAATCTAAGCTTTTGTTCTGCTCCACATGTATTTATGCCACCATCAGTTGTAATACATGTTGGCAGATTCCACACTTCAGGTTGTACAGAATTAGTGTTTTTCTTAACTTTGAAAATGTTCTCACCTGTAATCCTTCAGTCACATCAAACTCTGCATTGATTCCTCAAACAAACAACAACTCAGCAGTATTGATAAACCTATGAACACATCAAGAGCCAAGGAAAACCACTCAAAATCCTTTTCTTATTTTTGACTGTTGGCTTTGCTCCCAATGTCATTTTCTCTTCAGTTATGATTATCCCTCCCATGTTTTTTTTTTTAAATTTCTCTAACATTGAAATTCCACATTAGAATAGGTTTTGGTTTGCCCACTCTGAGAAATATTTACCAGTTCCCTGGAGTTTTACTTCAGCTTATATATTCAATACTTTTTTTTTTAATTTTAGAAAACTTTCTTAAGATATAGTTTTAAATATTTATTTTTGTTTTGATTTTTCTTCTTCTGAGATTCAGTAGTATCCATATTCCATTTCCCTGTTGGTCTTCCATATCTGTCATTGTCTTAAAATCTTTTTGTTTCTAATTTTTAAAATTTATTTTAATTTCTTAACCATTTTTCATTTTCTTTGCTTTCTGTGTCTATCTATTCTTATCTTCCTTCTAATTTACTCTTTTCTTTTTTTTGAAACAATGTCAAATTTACAGAAAATTTGAAAGTACAACACAAAGACATTTTCCCTTGAAACTTTTGAGAATAAAATGTAGATATGATGCCCCATCACCACCAAATGCTTATGTGCATTTCCTACTAACAAGGAAATTTTTCCACATAACTACAACTGTCAAATTTAGAGAATTGACATTGATATATTGTTACTATTTAATATTCAGCCTCAATTCAAGTTGGACCAATATCTCTAGCAATGTCCTTTACAGCAAAGAGGATCCAGCTCAGATTCTTACATTGTATTTAATTGTCACATTTCTTTAGTTAGTCTTCTTAGCTATCTACAACCATTTCTCAGTCTTTCCTTAGTTTTTAGGGCCTTGATGCTTTTGAGGATTACAAGGTAGTTAATTCAGACAAGTCAGTTTAGACTTGTCAGTTTTTCCTACATGTTTATAACTCATTTTTGCATCATTGACTGTAAAAACAAACTCTGTGCTGTTGTGTATATATATATAGATAGATATAGATATAGATATAGATATATCACATCTTCTTTATCCATTCATCTGTTGATGGACACATAGGTTGCTTCCATGTCTTGGCTATTGTAAGCAGTGTTACTATGAACATAGGGGTACATGTATCTTTTCAAATTAGAGTTTTCGTCTTTTCCAGATATATGCCCAGGAGTGGGATTGCTGTATCTTTCTTTTAGTTTTTTAAGGAACCTACCTACTGTTTTTCATAGTAGCTGCACAAGTCTACATCCCCACAGTGTAGGAGGGTTCCCTTTTCTCCACACCCTCTCCAGCATTTATTATTTGTAGATTTTTTGATGATAGCCATGCTGACTGGTGTGAGATGATACCTCATTTTGGTTTTGGTTTGCATTTCTCTAATAATTAGTGATGTTGAACATGTTTTCATATGCCTGTTGGCCATCTGTATGTCTTCTTTGGAGAAAAGACCTATTTAGGTCTTCTGCCAATTTTCTGATTTTTTTTTTAATTGAGTTGTACGAGCTGTTTGTATATTTTGGAAATTAAGCCCTTGTCAGTGACATCATTTGCAAATATTTCCTCCCATTCCATATGTTGTCTTTTTGTTTTGTTTATGGTTTCCTTTGCTGTTACACTGAGCTCACAATGCATCCCATTCCATGGTACATTATTTAGATTTTCCTATTACTGGTAATGTTAACTTGGCCACTTGATTACAATGTTGTCTTCCAGGTTCCTCTACTAATTTTTTTCTCAAAAGTATTTTGTAAAGAGTTACTTTCAAACTATGTAAATATTCTATTCCTCAACATGTTATTACTTAGTTCATTTATTTAAATTAGGATGGACTTGTGGATTTTTAAGGTCTTATAATCCATTATTATCATTGTTTATTGTAATGTTCAAATTGTCCCAGATTTGGCCAGTGGGAATCCCATAAAGATGGCTTCTGTGTCCTCTTGAATTGACCCTATTACTTCTTTATTTTCATGCACAACAAGATATTCCAGACTTATTTTGTACTTTCCCTGCCCTACACACTCATTCTTGTATCTACTTTTATGGCTGCTTTAGGGCTACAACAGCAGCTGAGTTGTCACGACAGAGATCATATGTGGTACTCTCTCTGGTTTGCACTGCTGCTCAGACCACGAAAATCACAGTGATGCAGTATAACTCAACAGTTTCAAGAGCTTCATAAATTGCTGTAATGTGACATTTAATTTTTGTTTTAATACCAGTTGTATACCAATCATGTCAAAACCAGAAAAGAAGAGAGAGGGGGACTTCAAATGACATACTTGTAAGGCACAGTGGAGTGCAGATTATTTTATCAAATTAAATGGCAATGCATCGTGTTTATTATACAATGACACTATAGCCATGCTGAATGAATACAACATATGTTGACACTACCAAATTAAGCAGCCTTCACAATATTTCCAACACACAGGAAAGCAAGAGTCAGAAAAAATTAGAAAATTTAAAAGGAAATAACTCACCACAGCAGACTTTCTTCACAAAAATAAAAAATACAAATGAGTTTCTTACTGCTGTGTTTGTTAGCCAATCAATGAAAGCCGTTTAACAATGATTGAGTTGATTAAATCATCTTTGCCTGCAGCAGGCAAAGGAATGTGTCTGGAGAAAAAAATACTTATTAAAACTATTAGCCCTTCAGCAAGAACAGTTGCTTGAAAGTTGAGGACAGAGGGAGTATCATCAACAGTCAAAGACAAGGCAAATAATTTTGAATGGTTTTCCTTGGCTCTTGATGAATCCACAGATGTTAGTGATACTGCTCAGTGTTGTTTATTTGAGGAGTCAGCACTGAATTTGAAGTGACTGAAGAATTACTGCCCTCTATGTAGGCTATGTAGAACATGAGAATATTTTCAAGAAAACTGAGAAAACACTAATTCAGTACCACCTGATATGGAATCTGCTAAGTTACATACGATGGTGGTTAAAAATAGGTACAGAACCAAACGATGTTTAGTTGGACAAATTTAAAAAGCTTGTAAAAATGTAAGCCTACGTGAAAATTTAAAGCCTATGATTATTCACTGCCTTATTCATCAGCAAATACTTTGTGAAAATATTGGAATGTGTCATGTGTTATTGAACCAGTGAACCTCATTTACTCTTGTGGACTTGTCCATTGTCAGTTTTGTGAATTTTTGACAGAAATAGAAGCTGAATATCCTGATCTCTCTAATACACACAGCACTTTATGTCTTGACAGTGGTAAAGTTTTATTGTGATTTTTCATAAGAAAGTAAATGAAAAGAACTGCCCTCAACCACTTTTAGTGAACATGAATGACTTTGGAAATTAGCTTTAGGTGAAGACTTAATAACGTTTCCTAATGAATTCAACCAAAAATTACAAGGCCGCACAACGTTTACATGCAAAACTTACACGGCATTAAAGTCACCTAAAAAGCAACTAACATTGTTTGGGTCACAGAATAATGTCAAGCTGCTTTATATACTTCCCGTCCTGTCAAAAGTTAAAACAAATGCAAGACCTCCATTCCCACACATCTTTCAAGGAGTATATTTTCCAAGCTCAAACTAAAGCTCCTCTAGTATTTTTCCAACCTGGTTGCAAGTGCAAAGAAAACTTGCATATTTCCAAACCCATTCAACTGTGCAATTGAGGAGCTTCCACTCCAAATGAAACTGATTAATCTGCAATGTAATAACTAAAAGAAAAACGTCAAGAAAAGAATCTAATAGAATTTTATAAATGTATTCCAAGCAATTACAACGTTCAATTAAAATCATGTGTTCATGGATTATGATACTATTCGGCAGTACCTATCAGTGTTAAAAAAAAGCATTTTCAAAGATGAACTATTTAAAATCTAATTACAAACCAGGAATAACAGATGAATGTTTATAATCAATTTTGATAATAGAGAACACTAACTTTGAACCTCAATTAAGTTTAATGCTATCCTCCCCGAAGAATTACATTCTTCTCATTCATACACTTGTATTACAAAAAATTCTGCTAAATAATTATTTCACATTTGGCAATAAAATTGTAGATTTTTATTTCCCTTCCTGTTATATAAATAGTAACATAATACCCTCAATTTTGCCTCCTAGTCACAAAGCCTAAAATTTTTACTATCTGGCCCTTCACAGGAAAAGTTGGCTGACCCCTTATTTAAATCACTTAAATTCCACTTGTATTCAAGCTATCAATCCATATGAGGTTATTATGATTTGGGGAAACTTAGGGATAGACAGACAGAGGTAAATGGAGATTTCTTGTTTTCTTATTATTTTGATAATTTCATGATAATTGACAGCACCACTGACAATATTGACAGGGTTTCAGAACCCAAACTGCAAATGATAGATACAAATTAAAAAAGGAAGATGCAACAATATAGAGCTAAATTTAAAGGTTGAGAACTTAGTCAACTTCTCCTATCTGCTTTTATTCTACCTTATCAAAAATTATATGAATTTTCTTAATTTTACATAATAAAAAATATTGGCTGAAAGAAACTACAAAAATGACAAAAATGATTACAAAACAATGAAATAAAAGCAAAAGAAATAATTGTAAGACCACACTAAAAGACAGAAATTATACCATGGCAACAATTCAACTCTATATAAAAAGTGAGAGTTTGAGAAAGGAGGAGTAACATGAAAAAAGATAAATGTTAATTATTCCACCTAAAAACTAAACTTAGCATAATCAGTAAGAAACATTCTAGTACACAGGAGAAAAATGGCTTTTTCTTCATTAATTAAAGATAATTTGGCATCACATTGAATAATCAGTTTTACAGGCATTGAATTTTTATAAGCAGGACTATATAAAATCACAAAAACATTCTCAGCAATTCAGCTATCCTCCAAATTCATAATTCTAAACATTAAAAGAGTGTTTAAATCTCATGCATTATAGGGATATTATTTGTCTATTATAGAGCAACTAAATAAAATTCTTAAAAGATGCAAACACTATAAAATAAATAGTTTAAGGATTCAAACTGGGCAACACTGAAAAAGCATTCTGAACGTTTCAAATTTTAAGTTACTTTATAGTTTCACAAATATACTTATGTCAAAAATTTTAACATTTAAATCTGTATCATGTTATCATGGTAAAATCAGCAACAATACAAACGAGGTGATATGGAAATAAGGTGATATGGAAATAAGGTGACGAACCATGCATCCTGTTTTTGCCTGGGAAAGTTCTGGTTTATTTCTCACATCCTGGCTGAACTATTAACAGCACCTCCTTTCATTTTTAAAGCATCAAAGTCAGGACAATGTATTAAACGGTCACCCTTTATATAAAGGAATGTCAAACTTAAACATATCATAAAAGCGTAATACAACACCATGCATACATGGACTAACCCAACTAACATGAGAGTGAGAGACTGGGGGGCGGGTGGGAATGGAGGAAGAGAGAACAAAATTTGGGAAAAGAGAGTGAAAAGACGCAAAATTAAGAAATGGTCCTGAGACTCTGGGAGGGCTCACGCCAAGGAGTACTTCCCAAAACTTCTGCTGCCAGTGTCCTTGTTCCCACAGTGACCCACAGCCATGCCCTGCCTCTGCAGGAGACCCTCCAACACTAGCAGGTGACAGCTTAAAGAATCACTGCTACTTACCAATGTCTGATATAGACACCGAGATGAAGCATCTGTTAGCCTGGGCCACTGAGTTCAGTGCAGGCAGGACACCCTGGCCACAGCACCAACCTGCTTGGGACATGCACTTTAATCATTCGATAATATCTGCTGAACATTTACTATGTGCAAAGAAGAGTGTTGCTATGTGGGGCTGGATGTGGAGGGAGCAGTAAATTAAATCTGAAATTCCACCCTGAGAACTTGCTTACAGAGTCACAGAGGCAGGAGAGGGCAGACAGCAGAAGCAAGAAAAACTACAAGCCTGCAGCCTATGGAACAAATACCCACATTCACAGAAAGATAGACAACATGAAAAGGCAGAGGGCTATGTACCAGATGAAGGAACAAGATAAAACCCCAGAAAAACAACTAAATGAAGTGGAGACAGGCAACCTTCCAGAAAAAGAATTCAGAATAATGATAGTGAAAATGATCCAAACCTCGGAAAAACAATGGAGGCAAAGATAGAGAAGATGTGAGAAATGTCTCACAAAGACCTAGAAGAATTAAAGAACAAACAAACAGAGATGAACAATACAATAACTGAAATGAAAACTACACTAGAAGGAAACAACAGCAGGATAACTGAGGCAGAAAAACTGATAAGTGACCTGGAAGACAGAATGGTGGAATTCACTGCTGCAGAACAGAATAAAGAAAAAAGAATGAAAAGAAATGAAGACAGCCTAAGAGACCTCTGGGACAACATAAAACACAACAATATTTGCATTATAGGGGTCCCAGAAGGAGATGAGAGAGAGAAAGGACCCGAGAAAATATTTGAAGAGACCATACTCAAAAACTTCCCTAAAACGGGAAAGGAAATAGCCACCCAAGTCCAGGAAGCGCAGCAAGTCCCATACAGGATAAACCCAAGGAAAAACACTATGACACACAGTAATCAAATTGGCAAAACTTAAAGACAAAAAAAAATTATTGAAAGCAGCAAGGGAAAAACGAAAAATAATATACGAAAGAACTCCCATAAGGTTAACAGCTGATTTCTCATCAGAAACTCTACAAGCCAGAAGGGAGTGGCACAATATACTTAAAGCGATGAAAGGGAAGAACATACAACAAAGATTTCTCTACCCAGCAAGGATGTCATTCAGATTCGACAGAGAAATCAAAAGCTTTACAGACAAGCAAAAGATAAGAGAATTCAGCACCACCAAACCCCCTCTACAACAAATGCTAAAGTAACCTCTCTAAGTGAGAAACAGAAAAGTAGAAAAGGCCTACAAAAACAAACCCATAACAATTAAGAAAATGGTAATAGGAACATACATATACATAATTACCTTAAATGTGAACGGATTAAATGCTCCAACCAAAAGACACAGGCTTGCTGAATGGATACAAAAACAAGACCCATATATATGCTACCTACAAGAGACCCACTTCAGACCTAGGGACACATACAGACTGAAAGTGAGGGGATGGAAAAAGATATTGCATGCAAATGGAAATCAAAAGAAAGCTGGAGTAGCAACATTCATATCAGATAAAATAGACTTTAAAATAAAGAATGTTACAAGAGACCAGGAAGGACACTACATAATGATCAAGGGATCACTCCAAGAAGAAAATATAACAATTATAAATATATATGCACCCAACATAGGAGCAACTCAATACATGAGGCAATTGCTAACAGCTCTAAAAGAGGAAATCAAAGGTAACACAATAATAATGGGGGACTTTAACACCTCACTTACACCAATGGACAGATCATCCAAAATGAACATAAATAAGGAAACAGAAGCTTTAAATGACACAATAGACCAGATAGATTTAATTGATATCTATAGGACATTCCATCCAAAAACACCAGATTACACTTTCTTCTCAAGTGCGCATGGAACATTCTCCAGGATAGATGACATCTTGAGCGATAAATCAAGCCTCAGTACATTTAAGAAAATTGAAATCAGATCAAGCATCTTTTCTGACCACAATGCTATGAGATTAGAAATGAATTACAGGGGAAAAAAAAAATAAAAAACACAAACACATGGAAGCTAAACACTACATTACTAAATAACCAAAAGATCACTGAAGAAATCAAAGAGGAAATCAAAAAATACCAAGAAACGAATGACAATGAAAACATTCCGACCCAAAACCTATGGAATGCAGCAAAAACATTTCTAAGAGGGAAGTTTATACCAATACAATCCTACCTCAAGAAATAAGAAAAATCTCATATAAACAACCTAACCTTATATCTAAAGCAATTAGAGAAAAAAGAAGAAAAAAACCCCAAAGTTAGCAGAAAGAAAGAAACCATAAAGAGCAGATCAGAAAAAAATGAAAAAGAAATGAAGGAAAGGATACCAAACATCAATAAAACTAAAAGCTGGTTCTTCGAGAAGATAAACAAAATTGGTAAACCATTAGCCAGACTCATCAAGAAAAAAAGGGAAAACACTCACATCAATAGAATGAGAAATGAAAAAGGAGTAACAACAGACACTGCAGAAACACAAAGGATCATGAGACATTACTATAAGCAAGTGTATGCCAATAAAATAGATAACCTGGAAGAAATGGACACATTCTTAGAAAAGCACAACTTTCTGAGACTGAACCAGGAAGAAACAGAAAATATAAGCAGACCAATCACAAGCACTGAAATTGAAACTGATTAAAAACCTACCAACAAATAAAAGCCCAGGGTGAGACGGCTTCACAAGTGAATTCTACCAAACATTTAGAGAAGAGCTAACATCTATACTTCTCAGACTCTTCCAAAATATAGCAGAGGGAGGAGCACTCCCAAACTCATTCTACGAGGCCATCACCCTGATATTAAAGCAGACAAAGATGTCACAAGAAAAGAAAACTACAGGCCAATATCACTGATGAACGCAGATGCAAAAATCCTCAACAAAATACTAGCAAACAGAATCCAACAGCACATTAAAAGGATCATACACAATGATCAAGTGGGGTTTATTCCAGGAATGCAAGGATTCTTCAATATATGCAAATCAATCAATGTGACATACCATATTAACAAACTGAAAGATAAAAACCATATGATCATCTCAGTAGACGCAGAAATAGCTTTCAACAAAATTCAACACCCATTTATGATAAAAACCCTCCAGAAAGTAGGCATAGAGGGAACTTACCTCAACATAATAAACGCCATATATGACAAACCCACAGCCAACATCGTTCTCAAAGGTGAAAAACTGAAATCATTTACGCTAAGATCAGGAACAACACAAGGTTGCCCACTCTCACCACTATTATTCAACATAGTTTTGGAAGTTTTAGCCACAGCAATCAAAGAAGAAAAAGAAATAAAAGGAATCCAAATTGGAAAAGAAGAAGTAAAACTATAACTGTTTGCAGATGGCATGATACTAAACATAGAGAATCCTAAAGATGATACCAGAAAACTACTAGAACTAATCAATGAATTTGGTAGAGTAGCAGGATACAAAATTAATGCACAGAAATCTCTTGCATTCCTATACACTAATGATGTAAAGTCTGAAAGGAAATTAAGGAAACACTCCCATTTAACATTGCAACAAAAAGAATAAAATACCTAGGAATAAACCTACCGAAGGAGAAAAAAGACCTGTATGCAGAAAACTATAAGACACTGATGAAAGAAATTAAAGATGATACAAACAGATGGAGAGATACACCATATTCTTGGATTGGAAGAACCAACACTGTGAAAATGACTATATTACCCAAAGCAACCTACAGATTCAGTGTAATCCCTATCAAACTACCAATGGCATTTTTCGCAGAATTAGAACAAAACATTTCACAATTTGTATGGAAACACAAAAGACCCCACATAGACAAAGCAATCTTGAGAAAGAAACATGGAGCTGGAGGAATCAGGCTCCCTGATTTCAGACTATACTACAAAGCTACACAGTAAGCAAGACACTATGGTACTGGCATAAAAACAGAAATATAGATCAATGGAACAGGATAGAAAGCTCAGAGATAAACCCACACACATATGGTCACCTTATCGTTGATAAAGGAGGCAAGAATATACAATGGAGAAAAGACAGCCTCTTCAATAAGTGGTGCTGGGAAAACTGGACAGCTATATATAAAAGAATGAAATTACAACAGTTCCTAACACCATACACAAAAATAAACTCAAAATGGAATAAAGACCTAAATGTAAGGCCAGACACTATAAAACTCTTAGTGGAAAACATTGGCAGAACACTCTATGACATACATCTCAGCAAGATCCTTTTTGACCCACTTCCTAGAGAAAAGGAAATAAAAACAAAAATAAACAAATGGGACCTAATGAAACTTAAAAGCTTTTGCACAGCAAAGGCAACCATAAACAAGACCAAAAGACAACCCTCAGAATGGGAGAAAATATTTGCAAACAAAGAAACTGACAAAGGATTCATCTCTAAAATATACAGGCAGCTCATGCAGCTCAATATGAAAACAAACAAACAACCGAATCCAAAAATGGGCAGAAGACCTAAAGAGACATTTCTCCAAAGAAGATACACAGATTGCCAAGAAACACATGAAAGGATGCTCAACATCACTAATCAATAGAGAAATGCAAATCAAAACCACAGTGAGGTATCACCTTACACCAGTCAGAATGGCCATCATCTAAAAGTCTACAAACAATAAATGCTGGAGAGCCTGTGGAGAGAAGGGAACCCTCTTACACTGTTGGTGGGAATGTATATTGATATAGCCACTATGGAGAGCAGTATGGAGTTTCCTTAAAAAACTAAAAATAGAACTATCATACGACCCAGCAATCCCACTACTGGGCATATACCCAGAGTAAACCATAATTCAAAAAGAGTCATGTACCACAATGTTCATTGCAGCACTATTTACAATAGCCAGGACGTGGAAACTACCTAAGTGTCTATCGACAGATGAATTGATAAGAAGATATGGCACATATATACAATGGAATATTACTCAGCCATAAAAAGAAACGAAATTGAGTTATTTGTAGTGAGGTGGATGGACCTAGCACCTGTCATACAGAGTGAAACAAGTCAGAAAGAGAAAAGCAAATACATATATATGGAATCTAAAAACAAACAAACAAAAAAATGTTTCTGAGGAGCCTAGGGGCAGGATAGGAATAAAGATGCAGACTTAGAAAATGGAGTTGAGGACACAGGGAGGGGGAAGGGGAAGGTGGGACGAAGTGAGAGAGTGGCATGGACATATATACACTACCAAATGTAAAACAGGTAGCTAGTAGGAAGCCAACACAGCACAGGGAGATCAGCTAAGTGCTTTGTGACCACCTAGAGGGGTGAGATAGGGAGGGTGGGAGGAAGACGCAAGAGGGAGGGGATATGGGGATCTATGTATACGTATAGGTGTTTCACTTCGTGATACAGCTGAAACTATCGCACCATTGTAAAGCAATTATACTCCAGTAAAGATGTTAAAAAATAAAAAAGACAGAAATGTTCCTGCTTTCTTCTCAACTGATTCCAGACAGTTTCCCTTCAAGACTATCATCCTGTAACTCAAAGACTGTAGGCTTTGGGTAACACTTGTTTAGCTTGGTGATGCTTACCAATACAATTAATCATATCTTTAAAAGACTGGCATTTTTATAAAGGTTCTCAACAGATCATATCACTATATGTTACGAACGCCTGGAGTTTCTATTTTATGAAATAGACCTCAGTGCCAATGTTCATGTTGGAAAGCCAACAGTGAAAAATCAGGAATAATTTATTCTTAAATTCCATATTTTATTAAGATATGTGCAGCAGAGAAAAATATAACTGTTTGCAAAGAAAAATAAAAACAGAGTTACATAACACACCATTATAAAGCAATTATACTCCAAGAAAGATGTAAAAAATAATAATAAAAAAATAGAGTTACAGAACTTTAAATTTTGAATCCTTAAGCAAAAATTTAAAGATATTTAACTTAAAACTCCATAAGAATATGAGTATGTGTGTGTGTACGTAAATAAAGGCCTTTTTGGATGGAAAATGCATACTACCTTGATGGGGGAGGTTATGTTTACTACTACATTCATATTAAACAGAACATACAAGTTTTAAGTATAATAATCCTCCAATAATAAAAACTATGTGGAGAAGAAAAACAAGGTTCTAGCTTAATAAGTTATACATAACAAATGCTCTAAAATCACCATATTTATTTAAGATGATTAAAGAATATAAACAGAAGCATTATAACTTTGTGGATTTAAAGAAAAAAAAAAACCCTCACACTGACCTCTTCCCAATATAAGAAGATGAAAAACACAAAAAAATATAGTTTTTTCTTTTTTTTACTCTGAGTTCTCAAAAGCTACTACTGATTGGTTATGTGAGAGAATATGTGTGTTGTAGTTATGGGGAAGGTATTTATGGGGAACAATATTTCCAATATATTCTCCTTTGGTTCAAAACATATACATTTATAAAGATGTGTGTAGAGAGGAGGAAGGCAGAGGAGGGAGGGAGGGCTGATAAAGGGGGTGCAAATGGTAAACAACTGGTGAATTTGGGTAAAGAGTACATGGGAGTTTCCTGCACTATTGAAACTTCTCAACAAATTTGAGGTTACATCAAAATAGTTACCGAGGAAAAAACTTAATTCTATTAAATTTAGCCAAAAGTTTCCGTTTTTACTAACCACAATATTCTGTTTGCGAATAATTTTCTACTCCTTAAAAGCCAATAAATGCTTCTGTTTCACCCAATTACTACCATACTTAAATTAATCAAATTTAATTCTGATAAAAACAACAGTAGTCAAACAAATTCTTGAAAAATATAAGATTAAAAACTTCTACACAAAGAATAAACTCCAAGAGAAAAGATGCAAATAAAATGACTATCATAATCTTTTGTTTTTTATTTGCAAGTATAAACCCGAAGAAAAACAAAAGCCTGGAACATGGCATCTGTCATATCAGAATATAAAAAGATGATCTTGGCACAAAATGAAAAAGCTCTAATTCATTTGCAAATCAAGCCTGCCGGTTCCATTTCAAGCTGGCGGTAACTGTCAAGAGTTAACAAGATAATCACTTTCAATCCTGCCTTCAATGGTACATTACACTGTTATTCCATTCAATAAGGCCGTTCTTTGGGGCACTAGATGAATGGTTTTCATTTCTAACTCACACAAAAAGTTGTGCGGGGGGAAAAATCCACGGGGCTTAAGAAAGAAATCCCTTTATGGGCATTTATCTGTCGGTACTTGCTTTTAGGCAAAATGAGATATTTTGAAACATCAGTGTCCATTCACTTCCTCTATTCCTTTATGCCCTTAATCCCTTAAATAAAAAAACTGGCATATGAGAAAAGTGCAAAACCAGTTCCATTTTCTAAATTATCAATGCACACTAAATAAAAATTCTCTATTAAAATGATGCTAGGCAAATATAATGCTATTCTACACAAAAGACTAATATTAACCAATCTTCTTCTCTCTCATGGTAACTCACATGACTTTCCTGGATTACTCACCTATATTTTGGATAAAATGCGGGTGCTTAAAATTTCATAGTTCCTCCTATTTTACTTCTAGTGACATGCATGCCTAAAAAGGATAATTAAAAAACAAAACAAAAACCTTTCCAGATCATTCCTAACTCAATGAAAATGAGTTTTAACTAACTATATCCTTATTAATGTACTTATCAAAAGGCATTATAAAATTTTTTACTATTTCATGGTTTAACTTATTTACTAACAAATGTAGTAAAGGTACTTGTAAAGCATTTGTGAAAAGATATGGAAACTGCATAAAATATGTATTTTGATTTCAATTAAAGAAAAGTACAAGGATTTAAGTACCTACTACATACGAACAGACAATTAGGTCATCTCACACTGCAGTCTATGAGAGTAAAAGGACATTAAAATCTCTTCCCTGGCTGCTTATGCTACCTTATATCTATCAATTTCATCCAAAGTCAAAGTGTAAATTTACAAGGACCATCTGCGTATGAATTACAACTTATTATTCAGGTCTATTTAGCAAAAACAACAATTAATCTTTCTCCACCCACCCCCTCAATTCAGGAAATAGTATTGCTATATATTTCTATGTAAATCACAATCTCCAGCCAAGACTTTTAATCCTTTCATAATCCCTAATTATCAGGGGTAAACTTGGATTTTTAAAATTCAAATGTTTACAAATGTTTAAAGTCCTTCTTAAAATCATTACTTAAAAAAATTTCATTTATATTGTATCCAAAGGGTTTAAGAAGTTAGAACACTCACATTTATGACTGCAAAGACTACACACTTAAATTTTAAAATTCAGATGACTTCATGAATTCAGACAACACATAAGGATAATCCTTTTATACCGAGTGAGAAGTCTTCTAACTAGGCACCTTTCTACAGCAGCACAAGTTCATCAATTCTTCCAAACTCAGATCTGACCTGTTGGTTTGCACCAAAAAGGAGAAAACTATCCCTGTCCTTATATAAGAAAAAATAAGAGTAAAAAATTTATGGGAAAGTAATTTAGAAACTTTTACATTATCAGATAGACCTGGCCATTAATATTTAAATTTTAAAATAATATCTAAACTAAAATTTGCAAAAATCATGAATTTGTATATTTTTAAAAGTTCTTAATAAAATTTAAGTTATATAAGAAAAATAGTACATTTAAACCATAAATGGCTTGTGTTAAATTCACAGTACAAAGAAAAAGCTTACATGGTATTCTAAAATGTCTATAATATTGAGCACATTTTATTATTCCAAATTTAAAACCCTGGTAACAGACATATTAAATACATCAAGTCAATAGTGAGTACTGTGGTATGCTCAATAAATTTATGACTGAAATGCATGAGCACAATGTGTAATTTAAAACCAGTTGGTGACAACACTAGAAATTCCTAAAGAAATCTGCAAACACAAGGCTATCTGCAGAGCTCAACTCTTCTTAGAGTCCACCATTGTGAGTCAGTCCCCATACAGAGTGAGGACACTAGGGTCACCCTATCATTGGGCTACCCTATCCTTTTTTGGGGTTCCAGGATTGTTGTTAACTCAGGAGGTAGAAATGTTTGATCCTTCAGCTTCAAGCTGCCCTGCTGCAGCTCTTTCCCTCATTAGATCCCTGGGGTTAGCTCTAAGCAAACACAGCAGCAAAGGCAGCAGGGAGTATGAGGCATCTCCTATACATCAACCACTGGAACAATGATGAAGAGTGTTTGAGGAACACCACAATCCTAGAACAAAAGCCTTATGGAGAGTCATAAACAGGCTCCAACAAGCAACCTGGTGTCCTGAATTATGTATGCGGTGGCCCTTTACTTACACTGACACCTGACAATAAAATCCTCTGTTTACACAAATACAGTTTTTAAATTGCAGGAATACCTATTTGCAAAGAGAACTTTTGTTTTTGAAATAGGATACCAAGAGTCCTAAAATCTTTATAATAATGAACACCTATTCCAGAAAACATGTTTCTAACACAGGTAAACTTCACCTATCTCAAAAGAATAAAAATGGATAAACATTCAAATTATTGTTACCATATAATATAGACAACATTTTCACGCTGGCAAAAGAATTTATTTGAATTTCTGAATAACTGCAATGAACTGACATTCCAAAATAATTCCCTTTTAATTTCTTTACTTAAAAGAAGTTCTTCATAAAATACTTTAAATGTCAAGATATGTATTCTTATTTCTTCAAAGTATCAAAAGAAATAAATAAGGTCTTTCAGGTAGGTAACTCCTTAAGAGTAAAACAAGAAACCTCTTTACTGAAAATGCTAGAAAGCATGGCAGTTGGGGAAAATAAACTTCATTATCAAATGAATTAGATAGAGAGGAGAGAAACTTAATTAGCATGCAGAAATGAGATTTAAAATGCTTCAAATTTTGAGAATATGATAAAACTTTACTCAAGATGATTCTTATTTATAATGCATGTTAAACAAATATTAATTATATTAATTTATCACAATTATAATAAGATAAACTAAATCATTTTCTAAATATTATTTGGGAACATTTGAATGTTTTAAACATATCTGAAATTATTATCCATAATTCATAAAGAGCGCCTAAAAAATCAAAGTAACATTAAAAATATGAACAACACAAACAAAATTAATAAACAACAGAAATTAACTGGCATTCATCAACAAAATATAAATGATCAATTACTTTATTAAAGATGTTCAACCCTAATAATATTTAAGAAATAAATATCAACCCAATAAAATATCTCTTTGTGTGGGTGCCTACTGGAGTTGCAAAACTTTCTTTAAATTATACGCTTTTAGATGTTGGCTGGGGGAAATGAACATCATATACAGTACTTTTAGGTGTATAAATTACCACAACCTTTACAGGATGCAATTAAGGAATATGTACTCTTAGCACTACCAATCTGCTCCTGGAAATTTTAAGAAAATAAACAGAAAAAATGTATATAAAATAATTTTGTACCATGATGTTGCTGACATAATGTGATCCTGGTTACGTCAGAGGTGAAGACTCAATAATGCTAAAGACTGAACACTGAGGACTAGAGAAAGGGGAAAATACTGTATATTCATATGAGGGAATGATATCTTTTACAGTCATTAAAAGTATCATTTTAGAAGAATGCTCATAATGTACTCTTTAAAAAGACACATTAAAAATATATACAGTACGAGGTCAATTTTGTAAAAACACAAACACTGAGAAAAAGACTATGATATTACTAAAATGTAAACAACCCTTTTTTGTGAGAGATGTTATGGGTAACTTTTATTGCCTTTTCTTACTCTCCTCAATAATTCTGATATTTTATAATGAACATATATATTTTCATATTCTGGAAAAACACTTGAAGAGAAAAATTTCTACTTTAAAAGAGTGAAATCTCGGCAATAAAAAAAAAAAACTAACCAGAAAAATTAATTCCCCAATACCCAAGGGAGCAAAACTTTTACTATAATCTTTCTAAATTTATATACACTCACATCAGCACAGAAATCTCTACATACAAACGACTGAGGGCTTCCCTGGTGGCACAGTGGTTAAGAGCCCACATGCCGATGCAGGGGACACGGGTTCGTGCCCTGGTCCAGGAAGATCCCACATGCCGCAGAGCAGCTAGGCCCGTGAGCCATGGCCACTAAGCCTGCGTGTCCAGAGCCTGTGCTCCGCAACAGGAGAGGCCACAACAGTGAGAGGCCCACGTACCGCGAAAAAAAAAAAAAAAAAAGCGACTGAAACATTTAGCAAATAAAAGTCTCTTGAAGATGGAAACATAAAATAATCTTCAGCCAAAATTTTGATCCCATCATTTCCAAAGCTATTGACTCATTACTTTGAATGAAAAGTAAATACCTCAGAGATTATATTTTCAATTTTTAAAACAAAAGGGAAAATCTACTGTGATTAATAAAATGTTCTTTGAAGAATTCTATGCATTTTTAAACTATCAGTAATAATACACAAATTAAAGTTTTAGCGTAAAAATTCTCTCATGTCACAGTATCTTTATTTTAAAGGTTTTGTTACAATGCAATTTTAAGATTAAAATTAAGATTACCTGGGGAGTGTGGGAGGGAGACTCATGAGGAAGGGGTTATAGGTATACATATAGCTGGTTCACTTTGTTTTACAGCAGAAACTAACACAACATTGTAAAGCAATTATAATCCAAAACATATATTTTAAAAAAATTAAGAGTAACTCTAATGAAACTGAAGAAATAAATGGTGGAACAAAACTTCCAACAGATAAAAATTGTAAAATGTAGTAAAAAAAAATTTATTCAAAGACACTGGACAGCCTCCAAAAAAACCACCAAGAAGAGTTTAATCTCAAAAATTTCACCTGGAAATGAAAATAATCACCATTCCGTGGCTTTCTGGTATGAGGGCACTCCTGTCCATCATAGCTGTGGCTGCAGAAACTTAATAGCAGAAAACCACCACCTTGTAGCTCAAGGTGCCAGGCTCAGAGTTTAGGGCTAAAAGAGCACAGGAAATTTAAAGGGGGAAATGCTGGCAGCAAGAGAATCACAGAAGGAGTATGACCCAAGTCTGAATATAAATTCTGTCCAAATCCCTGACTGACAGCTAAACTACACAGAGTTGGGGAAATATTCTGGGAATCCAGTAAAACATTATATAGAGATTAGAGAGAAATGTACTGGATGCTTTTTGTAATTGAATGCATCCCCCAAACATGTGTGTTGTGAACTGAATGTGGCCCCCCAAAACTCATATGTTGAAACCCTTATCTCCAATGTGATTGTACTTGGAGGTAGAGCCTTTTGGTGGTGATTAGGTTCAGATGAGGTCATGAGGGTAGATCCTCCATGATTGAATTATTGCCCTTATAAGGTGGGAAAGAGACCAGAGCCCTCCCTCACCATGTGAGGATACAGGAAGAAGGCAGCCATCTGCAAACCAAGGAAACGGTCCTCATCCACCAGATATCGACCATGCTGGTACTTTGATCTCATACTTTCAGTCTCCAGAACTATGAGAAAAAAATGTTTGTTGTTTAAGTCACTCAATCTGTGGTATTTTGTTACAGCAGCCAGAACCCATTAAGGCAATGAACATCTCTGGTGGGAGAAAACTGAAGTAGAATGTACTTGAAGCATCGAAGTATAAATTGTAAGGTCAGTAGAGTAGCTGAAAATTAGGGAATCATCTACAGAAGAAAAGCAGACAAGATGAGCTCTATCTCAACCTAAATTCTTGGCTGACAACCAAAGAACAGAAGAGACTACCCCAACCACCTCAAGAACCAGACTGATAAAGCAGCAGTGGGAAACCATAACAATATACGAACATTGGATACTGCTGAGACACATGGAGGGAAATTTTACAGTTTCAAATGAGAAACGGGCAAAAACAAAACAACACAAAATAAGACAATAATCCCCCAAAGAGCACAACTGAATCCAGAGTGGCTAAAATGTTCAATTTTTAAGTAAAAATAACTAGACATGCAAATAAACAATTAAGTAAGCGTGAATCATATAGAACAAAAGTGAACATAGGGCTTCCCTGGTGGCGCAGTGGTTGAGAGTCCACCTGCCGATGCAGGGGACACGGGTTCGTGCCCTGGTCCAGAAGGATGCCACGTGCCGCAGAGTGGCTAGGCCTGTGAGACATGGCCACTGAGCCTGCGCGTCCAGAGCCTGTGCTCCACAACGGAAGAGGCCACAACAGTGAGAGGCCCGCGTACCGCAAAAAAAAAAAAAGTGAACATAAACTATGAGTCAATCAGATATTACTGATAATTTTAGCATACAGGGATTTCTTGGCAGCTATTACAAATTGTTCAGATATTGAAGGAAAAAATAGTGGCAATGAAGGAACAGATAGGAAATCACATCAGCAGTATAGAAACTATATTTTTTTGAAAAGGATATTCAAAAGCTAAAAGAAACACTGAAATAAAAATTCACTAAATGAGGTCAGGATAACATAGAAAAGGGACTTCTGGGGTGGTGCAGTGGTTAAGAATCCACCTGCCAATGCAGGGGACAAGGGTTCGAGCCCTGATCCGGGAAGATGCCACAGAGCAACTAAGCCGATGTGCCACAACTACTGAGCCTGCGTGCCTACGCACCTAGAGCCCATGCTCCACAACAAACACAAGCCACCACAATGAGAATCCCACGCAATGCAACAAACAGTAGCAACTGCTCGCTGCAACTAGAGAAAGCCCACACACAGCAATGAAGACCCAACACAGACAAAAATATATTTAAAAAAAAAAAAAAGGATAAGATAGAAAAGAGCGGGAGGGTGGGAGGGAGGGAGACGCAAGAGGGAAGAGATATGGGAACGTATGTATATGTATCACTGATTCACTTTGTTATAAAGCAGAAACTAACACACCATTGTAAAGCAATTATACTCCAATAAAGATGTAAAAAAAAAAAGATACAAAAGAGCAAAACAAAAATCAGTGAACTTTAAAGATAGATCAATATGTTACCCAATCTGGAGTACAAAAAGAAGGAAAAAAAAAAGATAATGAACAAGACCTCAAGAGATCTATGGAACAACAGCAAGCAGTCCAACATATGTGTAAGTGGAATACCAAGAGGAAGGGAAGATATGAACAAACAGAACATTTTAAGAAATAAGTTCCCAAACAAGGGAAAAGAGTTGGGGGGGGGGAAATATATATATATATCCAGAGTGGATATATTCATATATATATACAGAATGGATATATTCATATATATATATATATATATATATATATATATGAGAATCACTTTGCTGTATACCTGAAACTAGCACATTATAAATCAACTACACTTCAATTTAAAAAAAAGGTAAAAATTTTCCTTAAATGTGCACTTCTGCACCAGTAGCTATGTTCTCTTTGCCAACAGACCACATTTTTAAGGCACTAAGTTTATTCAATTCTTGACAATACAGCTGTGAAAGAAAGAGAAAAAAAAATTACATAGGCAGAAAGTTCACTGAACAAGTGGGATAAACATAAAGAAAACCATTCTTACATGCATGACAGTAAAACAGCTAAAAGCCAAAGATAAAGAGAAAACAAGAAAAAGGCCAGAGAACAAAAATACTTTACATAAAGGAACAATTATAATATTACAGCTAACTTTACAAACGAAACTATGAAAGCCAGAACAGCATTTGAAGTGATGAAAGAAAAAATTGTCAATCAAGAACTGTTTATCACAAAAAACTATTTTTCAAAATTGAAGGTGAAATAAAGACACTATTGCTTGGGGTAAGTAAAATGGGAAAAGTTGAACTAGAATGGAATGAATTGAAGATGCACTTTAATGGGATAAGTTAAAGATGTAATCTACGGTGTAACAACTAAAAATAATACAAGGAGATATAGCTTGAAAAACAAAGAAGTTTAAATGAAATACTAAAAATTATTTTACTAACAAGAAAGAAGAAAAAATGTATGAGATAATTGAAACAAATCTAAGCAAAATAAGAGATATATACACACAACTATATCAATAATTATACTAGATAAAAAAATAAACAATAAAAAACTAAACAATCCAATTAAAAGGCACAGTCAAAACTGAATTTTTAAAAAAAAGCCCTAAACATAAGGCTGTCAAGAAGATCCTCACCCTCCCGGAAGACCTCGGGGCAGAGTGGTCCCACCCCCTGTGACGACAACAGAGCCCTCGTTTCCGAAGAGCTGGAACTCTCAGCTCGGGGTCTCTTCCCTCCGCCGTCACAGAACTGCCATGGAGCCTGAGGGGAGGGCGGCCTCACTGAGGCTCCCGGCTCTGTAGGGGCCCAGGAGGCAGCCAAAGGCGCGACAGTCGTGCGGGCAGCGGCTGGATCACTCATCCTGGGGTAAGCCAGCTGCCATGTCATGAGGACACTCAAGCAGCCCTAAGGAGAGATCCATGTGGCAAGAAACTGAGGCCTCCAACTGCAGCCATATTAACACACCAGAAATATATCTACACGTGAAACAACTCCTACAGAACACCTACTGAACACTGGCAAAAGACCTCAGACCTCCCAAAAGGCAAGAAACTCCCCACATACCTGGGTAGGGCAAAACAAAAAAAGAATAAAGAGAGACAAAAGGATAGGGACGGGACCTGCACCAGTGGGAGGGAGCTGTGAAGGAGGAAAGGTTTCCACACACTAGGAAGCCCCTTTGCGGGTGGAGACTGCGGGTGGCAGAGGGGGAAAGCTTCGGAGCCGCAGAGGAGAGCACATCAAAAGGGGTGCGGAGGGCAAAGCGGACAGATTTCCACACAGAGGATCGGTGCCGACCAGCACTCACCAGCCGGACAGGCTTGTCTGCTCACCCGCTGGGGTGGGCGGGGCTAGGAGCTGAGGCTCGGGCTTCCGACGGATCGCAGGGAGAGGACTGGGGTTGGAGGCGTGAACACAGCCTGCAGGGGGTTGGAGCACCACGGCTAGCCGGGAGGGAGTCGAGGAAAAAGTCTGGACCTGCTGAAGAGGCAAGAAACTTTTTCTTCCCTCTTTGTTCCCTGGTGCGCGAGGACAGGGGATTGAGAGCGCTGCTTAAAGGAGCTCCAGAGACGGGCGCGAGCCGCGGCTAAAAGGGCGGACCCCAGAGACGGGCATAAGACGCTAAGGCTGCTGCTGCCACCACCAGGAAGCCTGTGTGCAAGCACAGGTCACTATCCACACCCCCCTTCCGGAGAGCCTGTGCAGCCCGCCACTGCCAGGGTCCCGGGTTCCAGGGACAAATTCCCCGGAAGAATGCACGGCGCGCCTCAGGCTAGTGCAATGTCTGCCGGCCTCTGCCACCGCAGGCTCGCACTGCACTCCGTACCACTCCCTCCCCCCGATCAGAGTGAGCCAGAGTCCCCGAAGCAGCAGTTCCTTTAACCCCGGGCTGTCTGAGCGAAGAACAGATGCCCTCCGGCGACCTACACGCAGAGGCGGGGCCAAATCCAAAGCTGAGCCCTTGGGAGCTGTGAGAACAAAAAAGAGAAAGGGAAATCCCTCCCAGCAGCCTCAGAAGCAGCGGACTAAAGCTCCACAATCAACTTGATGTACCCTGCATCTGTGGAATACATGAATAGGCAACGAATCATCCCAAATTTAGGAGGAGGACTTTGAGAGCAAGATTTATGGTTTTTTTCCCCTTTTCCTCTTTTTGTGAGTGTGTATGTGTATGCTTCTGTGTGAGATTTTGTCTGTATAGCTTTGCTTCCACCATTTATCCTAAGGTTCTATCCATCCATTTTTTTTCTTTTTTTTTCCTTAATAATTATTTTTTATTTTAATAACTTTATTTTATTTTATCTTACTTTATGTTACTTTATCTTTTTCTTTTCTTTCTTTTCCTTCCTTCCCTTCTTCCTTCCTTCCATCCTCCCTCCCTCCTTTCTTTCTTTCTTTCTTTCTCCTCTACTTCTACTAATTCTCTCTTTCTACATTTTCTCCTTTTTATTCTAAGCCGTGTGGATAAAAGGCTCTTGGTGCTACAGCCAGGAGTCAGTGCTGTGCCTCTGAGGTGGGAGGGCCAACTTCAGGACATTGGTCCACAAGAGACCTCCCAGCTCCACATAATCTCAAATGGCGAAAATCTCCCAGAGATTAACACCAGCACCCAGCTTCACTCAACGACCAGTAAGCTACAGTGCTGGACACCCTATGCCAAACAACTAGCAAGACAGGAACACAATCCCACCCATTAGCAGAGAGGCTGCCTAAAATCATAATAAGTCCACAGACACCCCAAAACACACCACCACATGTGGACCAGCCCACCACAAGGACAAGATCCAGCCTCATCCACCAGAACACAGGCACTAGTCCCCTCCACCAGGAAGCCTAAACAACCCACTGAACCAACCTTAGCCACTGGGGACAGACACCAAAAACAACGGGATCTACAAACCTGCAGCCTGCAAAACAGAGACCCCAAACACAGTTAAGATAAGCAAAATGAAAAGACAGAAAAACACACAGCAGATGAAGGAACAAAGTAAAAACCCACCAGACAAAACAAATGAAGAGGAAATAGGGAGTCTACCTGAAAAAGAATTCAGAATAATGATAGTAAAGATGACCCAAAATCTTGGGAATGGAATAGAGAAAATGCAAGAAACATTTAACAAGGAACTAGAAGAGCTAAAGATGAAACAAGCAACGATGAACAACACTATAAATGACATTAAAAATACTCTAAATGGGATCAATAGCAGAATAACTGAGGCAGAAGAACGGATAAGTGACCTGGAAGATAAAATAGTGGAAATAGCTATGGCAGAGAAGAATAAAGAAAAAAGAATGAAAATAACGGAGGACAGTCTCAGAGACCTCTGAGACAACATTAAATGCACCAACATTACAATTATAGGGGTTACAGAAGAAGAAGGGAAAAAGGGACTGAGAAAATACTTGAAGAGATTATAGTTGAAAACTTCTCTAATATGAGAAAGGAAATAGTTAATCAAGTCCAGGAAGCACAGAGTGTCCGAGACAGGATAAATCCAAGGAGAAATAAGCCAACACATATTAATCAAACTGTCAAAAATTAAATACAAAGAAAGCATATTAAAAGCAGCAAGGGAAAAACAACAAATAAGACACAAGGGAATCCCCATAAGGTTAACAGCTGATCTCTCAGCAGAAATCCTGCAAGCCAGAAGGGAGTGGCAGGACATACTGAAAGTGATGAAGGAGAAAACCTGCAACCAAGATTACTCTACCCAGCAAGGATCTCATTCAGATTTGATGGAGAAATTAAAACGTTTACGGACAAGCAAAAGCTGAGAGAGTTCAGCACCACCAAACCAGCTTTACAAAAAATGCTAAAGGAACTTCTCTAGACAAGAAACACAAGAGAACGAAAAGACCTATAATAACGAACCCAAAACAATTAAGAAAATGGGAATAGGAACATACATATCGAAATTTACCTTAAATGTAAATGGACTAAATGCTCCCACCAAAAGACACAGATTGGCTGAATGGATACAAAAACAAGACCCATATATATGCTGTCTACAAGAGACCCACTTCAGACCTAGAGACACATACAGACTGAAAGTAAGGGGATGGAAAAAGATATTCCATGCAAATGGAAACCAAAAGACAGCTGGAGTAGCAATTCTCATATTAGACAAAATAGACTTTAAAATAAAGACTATTAGAAGAGACAAAGAAGGACACTACATAATGATCAAGGGATCGATCCAGAAGAAGATATAACAATTGTAAATATTTATGCACCCAACATAGGAGCACCCCAATACGTAAGGCAAATACTAACAGCCATAAAAGGGGAAATTGATGGTAACACATTCATAGTAGGGGACTTTAACACCCCACTTTCACCCATGGACAGATCATCCAGAATGAAAATAAATAAGGAATCACAAGCTTTAAATGATACATTAAACAAGATGGATTTAATTGATATTTATAGGACATTCCATCCAAAAACTACAGAATACACATTTTTCTCAAGTGCTCATGGAACATTCTCCAGGATAGATCGTATCTTGGGTCACAAATCAAGCCTTGGTAAATTTAAGAAAATTGAAATTGTATCAAGTACCTTTTCCGACCACAACGCTATGAGACTAGATATGAATTACAGGAAAAGATCTGTAAAAAATACACACACATGGAGGCTAAACAATACACTACTTAATAAAGAAGTGATCACTGAAAAAATCGAAGAGGAAATAAAAAAATAGCTAGAAACAAATAACAATGGAGACACGCCAACCCAAAACCTATGGGATGCAGCAAAAGCACTTCAAAGAGGGAAGTTTATAGCAATACAATCCTACCTTAAGAAACAGGAGGGCTTCCCTGGTGGCACAGTGGTTGAGGGTCTGTGGCCAATGCAGGGGACATGGGTTCGTGCGCCAGTCTGGAAGGATCCCACATTTGGCAGAGCATCTGGGCCCGTGAGCCATGGCTGCTAAGCCTGCGCATCCGGAGCCTGTGCTCCGCAGCGGGAGAGGCCACAACAGTGAGAGACCCACGTACCACAAAAGAAAAAAAAAAAAGAAAGAAACAGGAAACATCTCAAATAAACAACCTAACCTTGAACCTAAAGCAATTAGAGAAAGAAGAACAAAAAACCCCCAAATTTAGCAGAAGGAAAGAAATCATAAAAATCAGATCAGAAATAAATGAAAAAGAAATGAAGGGAACGATAGCAAAGAACAATAAAACTAAAAGCTGGTTCTTTGAGAAGATAAACAAAATTGATAAACCTCTAGCCAGACTCATCAAGAAAAAAAGGGAGAAGACTCAAATCAATAGAATTAGAAATGAAAAAGGAGAAGTAACAACTGACACTGCAGAAATAAAAAAGATCATGAGAGGTTACTACAAGCAACTCTATGCCAATAAAATGGACAACCTGGAAGAAATGGACAAATTCTTAGAAATGTACAACCTGCCAAGACTGAATCAGGAAGAAACAGAAAATATGAACAGACCAATCACAAGCACTGACATTGAAACTGTGATTAAAAATCTTCCAACAAACAAAAGCCCAGGACTATATGGTTTCACAGGCGAATTCTATCAAACATTTAGAGAAGAGCTAACACCTATCCTTCTCAAACTCTTCCAAAATATAGCGGAGGGAGGAACACTCCCAAACTCATTCTACAAGGCCACCATCACCTTGATACCAAAACCAGACAAGGATGTCACAAAGAAAGAAAACTACAGGCCAATATCACTGATGAACATAGATGCAAAAATCCTCAACAAAATACTAGTAAACAGAATCCAACAGCACAGTAAAAGAATCATACACCATGATCAAGTGGGGTTTATTCCAGGAATGCAAGGATTCTTCAATATATGCAAATCAATCAACGTGATACACCATATTAACAAATTGAAGGAGAAAAACCATATGATCATCTCAATAGATGCAGAGGAAGCTTTTGACAAAATTCAACACCCATTTATGATAAAAACCCTACAGAAAGTAGGCATAGAGGGAACTTTCCTCAACATAATAAAGGCCATATATGACAAACCCACAGCCAACATCATCCTCAATGGTGAAAAACTGAAACAATTTCCACTAAGATCAGGAACAAGACAAGGTTGCCCACTCTCACCACTCTTATTCAACATAGGTTTGGAAGTTTTAGCCACAGCAATCAGAGAAAAAGGATATAAAAGGAATCCAAATCGGAAAAGAAGAAGTAAAGCGGTCACTGTTTGTAGATTACATGTTACTATACATAGAGAATCCTAAAGATGCTATCAGAAAACTACTAGAGTTAATCAATGAATTTGGTAAAGTAGCAGGATACTAAATTAATGCACAGAAATCTCTGGCATTTCTATACACTAATGATGAAAAATCTGAAAGTGAAATGAAGAAAACACTCCCATTTACCACTGCAACAAAAAGAATAAAATATCTAGGAGTAAACCTACCTAAGGAGACAAAAGACCTGTATGCAGAAAATTATAAGACACTGATGAAAGAAATTAAAGATGATACAGATTGATGGAGAGATATACCATGTTCTTGGATTGGAAGAATCAACATAGTGAAAATGACTCTACTACCCAAAGCAATCTACAGATTCAATGCAATCCCTATCAAACAACCACTGGCATTTTTCACAGAACTAGAACAAAAAATTTCACAATTTGTATGGAAACACAAAAGACCCCGAATAGCCAAAGCAATCTTGAGAACGAAAAATGGAGCTGGAGGAATCAGGCTCCCTGACTTCAGACTATACTACAAAGCTACAGGAATCAAGACAGTATGGTACTGGCACAAAAACAGAAAGATAGATCAATGAAACAGGATAGAATGCCCAGAGATAAACCCACACACATATGGTCACCTTATCTTTGATAAAGGAGGCAGGAATGTACAGTGGAGAAAGGACAGCCTCTTCAATAAATGATGCTGGGAAAACTGGACAGGTACATTTAAAAGTATGAGATTAGATCACTCCCTAACACCATACACAAAAAGAAGCTCAAAATGGATTAAAGACCTAAATGTAAGTCCAGAAACTATCAAACTCTTAGAGGAAAACATAGGCAGAACACTCTATGACATAAATTACAGCAAGATCATTTTTGACCCATCTCCTAGAGAAATGGAAATAAAAACAAAAATAAACAAATGGGACCTCATGAAACTTCAAAGCTTTTGCCCAGCCAAGGAAACCATAAACAAGACCAAAAGACAACCCTCAGAATGGGACAAAATATTTGCAAATGAAGCAACTGACAAAGGATTAATCTCCAAAATTTATAAGCAGCTCATGCAGCTCAATAACAACAACAAAAAAAAACCAAATCCAAAATGGGCAGAAGACCTAAATAGAGATTTCTCCAAAGAAGATATACAGACTGCCAACAAACACATGAAAGAATGCTCACCATCACTAATCATTAGAGAAATGCAAATCAAAACTACAATGAGGTATCATCTCACATCAATCAGAATGGCCATCATCAAAAAATGTAGAAACAATAAATGCTGGAGAGGGTGTGGAGAAAAGGGAACACTCTTGCACTGCTGGTGGGAATGTGAATTGGTACAGCCACTATGGAGAACAGTATGGAGGGTCCTTAAAAAATTACAAATAGAACTACCATATGACCCAGCAATCCCACTACTGGGCATATACTCTGAGAAAACCAAAATTCAAAAAGGGTCATGTACCATAATGTTCTTTGCAGCTCTATTTACAATAGCCCGGAGATGGAAACAACCTAAGTGTCCATCATCGGATGAATGGATAAAGAAGATGTGGCACATATATACAATGGAATATTACTCAGCCATAAAAAGAAACGAAATTGAGCTATTTGTAATGAGGTGGATAGACCTAGAGTCTGTCATACAGAGTGAAGTAAGTCAGAAAGAGAAAGACAAATACCATATGCTAACACATATATATGGAATTTAAGACAAAAAAAGTGTCATGAAGAACCTAGGGGTAAGACAGGAATAAAGAAACAGACCTAGTAGAGAATGGACTTGAAGATATGGGGAGGGGGAAGGGTAAGCTGTGACAAAGCGGGAGAGAGGCATGGACATATATACACTACCAAATGTAAGGTAGATAGCTAGTGGGAAGCAGCTGCATAGCACAGGGAGATCAGCTCGGTGCTTTTGACCGCCTGGAGGGGTGGGATAGGGAGGGTGGGAGGGAGGGAGACGCAAGAGGGAAGAGATACGGGAACATATGTATATGTATAGCTGATTCACTTTGTTATAAAGCAGAAACTAACACACCATTGTAAAGCAGTTATACTCCAATACAGATGTAAAAGAAAAAAAAAGGAACCTCAAATTAAATATAAAGAGCAAACTGAACAGAGAAGACAAAAAAAAGATGGGCTATGCAGTCCTTAATAATAAAAAAGCTAGGATAAATACATCAATATTAGACAAGAGAAACTTCAGAGAAACAAGGATTACTACAGCGAAAAAAAAATTACTACTACAGATAGAACCCAGGTAGAGCCTGGCAAATGACTCAATTTAAGGAGACAAGAGAGCTAAGATTCCATGGAGACTAAAGCAGCTAGAGAGTTTATAAGACAGAGTATAGGAGTGGAGAGAGTAGCACAGAGACAGAACTCTGGAAATCTATTGAGAATCCCCTTTGTATACTCAGCAAAGTACTAATTAGTGTATGCCTGTAATGAAGGAACACAAATCCCAAAGAATTGTATATCAGAGCCTGGTGCTCACACAAAGTGGGAAAGAATGCCTGTTCCAACAAATCAGACAAGGAAAACTCATAATGCACAAAGCACTGGTTAGAATCCTCAACAAGTTCATATTTCAGTTGTGGGGAATAGTTAACACCAGACTGAGTGCTTCTTCAGACCCCCCTAACATATCATAACAGCGAGACCTAAGAGGACCAAATTTTCTCCTATTAACTGCATCCCAGAGCAAAGCTTTAAGAATATTTTTGGATTGCAAAAATATCCAGGCAAATCCAGAATGTGGTTGGAGATTTCAGTTCCTTTCTTCTCAATATGTAATAGAACAAGTGGAAAGAAAATCAGCAAGGACATAACAGATGTGACTACACTATCAACCAACTTCACCCAATTGACATTTACAGAATACTCCATGAAATAACAAACAGAATACACAATGTTTTTCAAAACATTCACTAAAATAGAACATATTCTGAGCCATAAAATGTCTCAATAAATTTAAAGGATTTACATCAAAGTATGCTCCTTCACACAATGAAAGTAAATTAGAAATGAGTTACAAAAAGATGTCTAGAAAATCCCAAAATATCTGGAAACTAAATACCACACTTTCAAATAACCCCTGGCCAAAGAATAAATCAAAATTAAATGAGAAATTATTTGAACTGAATGAAAATGAAAACACAGCATATCAGAGCCTACGGGTGCTACTGAAGGAGAAGATATTTGGCACTAAGTACCTACAGGAGAAAAGATAAAAGGTCTAAAATCAATGGCCTCAGTTTATACCTTAAGAAACTAAAACAACAACAACAACAAATTAAACCCAACATAAGCAGTAAAAAGGAAATAATACAATTCGATGTGAAAAGCAATGAAACAGAAAACAGAAAAACTATAGAGGAAAGCAATGAACCTAAAGCTGGTTCTTTGAGAAAATCAATAAAATTGGTAAACCTCTACGCAGACTGATGAGAAAAAAAGAGAGAAAACACAAATTATCAATATCAGGAATAAATGAAGTGACATCAGTATAGATACTACAGATATTAAAAGGATAAAAAGAAACTTTACAAACAGCTTTATGTCTATACATTCAATAACTTAGGTAAAATAAACTAACCCCATGAAAGACAAACTACCAAAGCTCACTCAAGAAGAAATAAACTGAGTAACAGTATTTCTCTAATTTGTTACTAATTTCTCTACTAAAGAAATTTAATTTTTAGTCAAAAGCCGTTCCACAAAGAAAAATCCAGGTCCAAATGGTCTCACTCCTGGATTTTATCAAATACTTAAGAAAGAACACCAGTCCTATACAAACTCTTCCAGAAAATTGGGAAATAAATAATACTTCCCAACTCATTCTCTGACGCCAGCATTACCCTGAGACCAAATACAAAGAAAATTACAAGAAAATAAATCTGCAGACCAATATTCCTTACAGAAGACAGATGCAAAAGTTATAAACATAATTTTAGCAAATCAAATGCAACAATATACAAAAAAGATAATGCATCGTGACCAAGTGGAGTTTTATACTGTAAATGCAAAAGTGTTTTATATTTGAAAATCAATGTAATTCACCATATTAACAATT
The DNA here is from genome assembly GCF_937001465.1 of Orcinus orca. NCBI lineage: Eukaryota > Metazoa > Chordata > Mammalia > Artiodactyla > Delphinidae > Orcinus > Orcinus orca. Next base: position 43,103,466 of record NC_064563.1, on the reverse strand, counting down.
AGATAAGGAAAAAATATGATAATCTCAGTAGTCACAAAAATAGCACTTGACGAAATCCAACATCTATCACTAAAAAACTCAGCAAACTAGGACTAGAAGGGCACTTCCTTAACCTGACAAAAGGCATTTACCAAAATCTTCCACCTAACATCATACATAATGGTGAAAAAGACTGAATGCTGACTAAGATCAGAAACCAGACAAGGATGTCCAATCATCTTACCACTTCTATTCAAGGTTGCAATGGAGGCTCTAGCCTGAGCAATCAGGCAAGAAAGAGAAATAAACAGCATCCTGATTGGAAATGAGCAAAACTGCCTTTATTGCAGATATGATCATTTATGTAGAAAATCTTAAAGAATCTATAAAAAAGCAACTAGAATGATATGAGTTTAATGAGGTGGAAGGATACAAGATCAATATACCAAATTCAACTGTATTTCTGTATACTAGAAACAGTCAGAAATTGAAAAAATATATATTTATAAATTTACAGTATTATCAAAAATATGAAAAACTTCAGGATAAATATGAAAAAAGAAAATATCATAGGCCCCTAAAATGTAAGCTACAAAACACTGATGAGACCTCAATAAATGGAGAAATACATCTTGTGAAGGGGTCAGAAGACTCAATAACATTAAGATGTTAATTCTCTCCAAATTGATCTACAGATTCAATGCAATCCCAATCAAAATGTAAGTAGGGTACTTTGTAGAGATTGAGAGGATGATTACAAAGTTCATATGGTAATACAAAGGACCTAAGATAGCAAAAACACCCTTGAAAAAAGAATAAAGTTGGAAGGCTGTGACTACATGAGGCTAAGTATTATAATGGTACAATAATCAAAACAGTGTGGTACTGGCATCAAGATAGACAAGTATTTCAGCAGAACACAATACCTATGCATTTGTGGACAACTGATTTTATTACAAAAATACAAAGGCAATTCAATAAAGGAAAGATGGTCCCATCAAAAAAATGATGCTGGAAATACTGAATTTTCAATATGCAAAAAGAAAAAATGAACGTTGATCCATAACTCATACTATACTCAAATTTTATCTCAAAATAGACCACAGACCTAAATGTATAAAACTTGTGGAAGACAATAGAAGAAAGCCTTTGTGGCCTTTGGTTAGGCAAAGATGTCTTAAGTCGATACCAAAAGCATGATCTATAAAATAATAAATGAATTAACTGAACTTCATCAAAACTAAAAACTTCTGTCCTTCAAAAGGCACTCCTAGTGAATGAAGAAAAGCTACAGCATACATCTAATAGAGTAGCTGAATCTTGAATATACAAAGAACTCTCCAAGCTTAATAATAAGGCAACAACCCAATACAAAAAAAAAATGAGCAAAAGATGTGAACAGATACTTCACCAAGAAATACATGCAGGTGGCAAATAAGAACATGAAAATTTTTCAACACAATTAGTTATCAGGGAAATGTAAATTAAAACCATAATGAGGTACCACTACACACCTTTCAGAATGTCTAAAATGAAAGACTAACCACACATAGCTAGTTTTGATGAGGATGTGGAGTAACTGGAACATTCACGCACTGTTGGCAGAACTGTATAAGGTACAACCACTTGGGAAAACAGTTTGGCAATTTCTTTAGAAATTAAGCACAAACCTACCATATGATCCAGCCCTTCTACTGACAAAAGAAATGAAAGTATATGTCCATAAATAGATTTGTACATGAGTTTTCATAGCATCTTGTTTTATAATAGCCCCAAACTGGAAACAACCTAAATATCCATCAATAGATGACTGAGAAAACAAATTGCTTCATATACATACAATGGAATACCATTCAGCAATAAAGAAAAATGATACATGCAACATCATAGATGACTCTCAGAACAATTATGCTGAATGAAAGAAGCCAGACAAAAAGAATATATACTGTATAACTACATTTATATAAAGCCCTAGGAAATGTGAACTAATCTACAGTGACAGTAAATGCATGAGGAAGAGCAAGTAGAGCGGGAAGAAGGGATTACAAAGGAGCATGAGTAAGCCTCTGGTGATGAAGGATAGGTTCATTATCTTGATGGTAATGACAGTGTCACAGGTAAATACACAAAATCAAAAAATATCGAATTGCATACTTTAAAATCTGTGAAGTTTATTGTATGTTGATTGTATCACAAAAGTTTTTTTTAATAGGAAAAAACTGATCAGACACTACACAAAAGAAGACATACAAATGGTCAAAAAACAGAGAAAAGATGCTCAACATTATCTAACATCAGAAAAATGAAAATTAAATCCATACCAGGATACATGTACAAACCCATCAGAATGGGCAAAATTAAAAAGAACTACAGTATCAATTGTTGGTAAGGCTCTGGAAAACTTGAGATCTCATACACCAGTCATGTAGATGTAAAATGGTACAACCCCCTAAGGAAATTATTTGGCAATTATAATTACATTATTAAAAAGTTAAATCTAATCCTTCCAAGCAAGCCAGTCATTCACTTTCTAGGTAAAGAAAACACATGTCTACTTAAAGAACTTTACCTGAATACTCATAACAGCTGTAGTAATAGCCAAAAATGGGAAATAACTCAAATATCTATTAACAGATGACTATAAAAACAAAATGTGATAGATTTAGATAAGAGAACACTACTCATCATTCAAAAGGAACTGACTGTTGATACATCCAACATCATGAATGATCGCAAAATCATACTGCTGAGAAGAAAAAAGCCAGAAACAAAAGAGTACATACTGTGTGATTCCATTTATATAACATTCTAGAAAATATAAACTAATTTACAATGACAGAAAGCACACTAACAGTTGCCTAGGGCTGGAGTAGAGAGAACAATGGACTACAGAGGGGCAAGGAGAAACATCTGTGGCTGATGGAAATATTCACTATCTTGATGTGATGGTGGTTGTATGAGTGTATACCACGGTGGCTCTCAATTACTCTTTCAGCATTCTGAGCTTCGGATATTAGCAAAAGTAGTTTACTCTCTTGATTTTTCTCAAAGAGGTATCATTGGCATTTTTGATGGCAAAATTTCTTTTTTTTTTTTTTTTGCGGTACGCGGGCCTCTCACTGTTGTGGCCTCTCCCGTTGCGGAGCACAGGCTCCAGATGCGCAGGCTCAGTGGCCATGGCTCACGGGCCTAGCTGCTCTGAGGCATGTGGGATCCTCCCGGACCAGGGCACGAACCTGTGTCCCCTGCATCGGCAGGCGGACTCTCAACCACTGCGCCACCAGGGAAGCCCCAAATTTCTTTTTGAATGGGCTGTCTTGCACACTGTTAAGATACAGAGTATCCTATTTTTTTCTCCCTAGCCACTATGATCCGAAAAATTCCATCATATATTTCCCAATAGGCTTAAATATGCCAGTTCAACTCTGATAAATGAAAGCCTAATAAACTTATAGTTATCACATTTGGTACTTTCTGTAAAATGATACTGACGAAGAAATAAAGTCAGTTGCAACTAGATCTATAAGATGAGAACATACAATCCAAGAACTCTTGTCCTTAAATCAGTAATTCTTTCAGCATTTTTACTTTTTACCTAAAACTCTTCTTATCAAGTAGAATACTCAGGAAGGTCTAAATAGAAAGAAATCTTCCTTGTTCATTTCCCATTCCTCATCAGTAGTGATATTAACACCACTCAAATTAAAAAAGAAACAGAATGCTATGTAACATATACTGCTTACTTCTATAACAAAAGAAATGTAATTTCTATCTAACTTTAAAACTACATATTCCATAAGGAACAATGATTTGAGTGCTGTCAAAAGAAATATGCAGTATGTGGCGTGACATATGTAAAACAGAATGAGAGTTAGGGTGGGAAAGAAAGAGATAATTCAGGAAAAGAAATCCTCTAAAAATGAGTTCTAAATAATCTAGCACAAAATGTCATCTTCAAAGAAGTAAGAGATGCTTTTGTTTCTCTTTCATAAAGAATATAAAAAGGAAGTGAAGAGTGAGCAGGGGACAATAGACAGAATTAATATTTAAAAGGGAGAGGGGGATGGAGCATAGACCAATGATGTAGAGGTTTAAAATCAATAAAAGAATATCATGTGAAGAAATTTGTAAGCTCAGACAAATTTGTCTGACAAATTTCTAGAATGAAATCTTACAAAAACAGATTTAAGATGAGATAGAAAGCATTCATAGTCCTACAGCCATCAAAAGAAACCTGAATAAGTAGTTTAAAACCCCTCACAATGGAAATACTAGGCCTAAATTTTATTATAGGCTAGTTCTACCAAATATTCAAGGAATATATAATTTCAATCCTACACAATTTTTTCCTGAGAATAAAAAATGATGAACTATTCAACATCAGATTTTTCAATAGACTTTCATTTTAGAGCAGTTTCAAGTTCATAGCAAAATTGATTGGAAGGCACACTGTCCCCACATGCACAGCTTCCCCACTATCAACATCCACCGCCAGACTTCCCCATTACATTTTACAAGGCTAGTATAACCTAGATACTAATATTGGAGAAAGAAAAATTACAGGCAAATCTCATCCAGAAACAAAGAAAAAAATTCTAATAAATAAATAAACCAAATCTAGTAATATATAGAAAAAGATAACACATTAAGTTGAGTTCACCTCAGGAATGCAAGGGCAGATTAATAACAGAAAAATCAGTTAATATTATTCACATTCCTAGATTAAAATAGAAAGAATATAAAATAATTTCAATTGATGTAGAAAAACTTTATGATAAAAATCAATATGTAAATAAATGATTTCTAAAAAATTTTATCCAACAAGGAATAGAAGGAAAACTTGTTAAAAAGTTAATACTATCTACCCAAAACCAGAATAAAATTATACTCAATGGAAAAATATTAGCAGAATTCCCATTCAAATCCCAAATAAGACAAGGATACTAGGAATAAATACAATAAATACATAAGGTAGATTAGGCATAAATTCAATAAAATACTTGCAAAACCTTTATAGAAGAAAACAATTGTTTTTTATTCAGAAGTTTTTATGTCCTAAATAAATGAAGAAGTATATTATGTCCATAGTAAACATAATATCTTACACATATGAATTCCCACCAAACATATCGATAGATTCGATGCAATACAATCAAGGTACCAACAAGGGTTTTTGTGGAACTTGACAAGCTGATTCTAGCTTTTTACATGTAAGAAAAAAGGTACAAGTACTAAACATAAAGAAAAAAACTGACATATAGGACTTCAATTATAAAACTACCTTTTATCTTAAAATATTGGTAACAAATAAACAGGAAAAGCCATAGACTGGGAGAAAATATTCACAACACATACCTGACAAAGGTATTTAACCCAGAATATGTGAGAAATTCCAATGACTCAGTAATAAAAGGATGAATAATCTTTTTTGAAAAATGGATAAAAGGCTCGAACATCTACTTTACAGGGGAAAATACACAAATGGCAAAATAAGCATATAAAAAAGTGTTCAACATCACTAGTCATCATTAGGTAAAACTCACTTCAATTCTATTAGAAGAGGTGGAATTCAAAGGTCTGATAACATTAGACATTGGCAAAGACATGCAAAAACTGAAACTTCTTGCTGGAACATACATTGTTTATGGAAATGTAAACTAAAACAACAACTGTGCAAAACAATTTAGCAGTTAAACACAGACCTATCACATAATCCTTCTATTCCACTGCTAGTTATTTACCCAAAAGAAATGAAAACATATGTCCCTTCAGAAACATGCACACAAATGTTCATAGCTGCTTTATTCTCAGAAGACAAAAACTCATTGTTAGGTATTTACACAAGAGAGCCGAAAACATTCGTTCCACAAAGATTTATACAAGTAAGTCCATGGCAGCTTTATTCATAATACCTCCAAAGTGAAAACAACCCAAACATCCTTCAATAGAACGAATTGTGGTACATTCATACAATGAAATACTAGTCAGAAATAAAAGGAACAAACTGCTAATACATGCAACAATGTGGATAAATCTCAAAAACATTATACTGAGCAAAAGAAGCCAAACACAAAAGAGTACATACTATATGATTCCATTTATATGACATTCTAGAACTTATCTATTGTAAATGAAATTAGAACAGTGGTTGACTCCAGAGGGCGGGGGCAGGGACGGACTGCAAAGAAGTATAAGAAAACTTTTTAAAAGAATGAGATGTGGGGGACTTCCCTGGCGGCACAGTGATTAAGAATCCGCCTGCCAGTGCAGGGAACACAGGTTCGATCCCTGGTCTGGGAAGGTCCCACGTGCCACGGAGCAACTAAGCTTGTGCACCATAAACTGAGCCCACGCGCTGCAACTACTAAAGCCCATGCGCCACAACTACTGAAGCCTGTGCGCCTAGAGCCCGTGCTCCTCAACAAGAGAAGCCACCACAATGAGAAGCCCACACACCGCAACAAAGAGTAGCCCCCCCTCGCCGCAACCAGAGAAAGCCCGTGCACAGCAACAAAGACCCAACACAGCCAAAAATAAAATAAATAAATAAATTTATTTAAAAAAAAAAAGAATGGCATGTGGGTTACACAAGTGAATGTATCTGCTACAATTTACTGAATTCTATACATAAAATATATACATTTTACTGTATGAAAATTACACCTCAAGAAAAATTTACCTTATATTTTAAAAAAATCACATAATAACAATAGCCTGGATCTTAAACTATAAATTATATTATCAAAAATAAATGAAATGGAGAAAGGTAGACATCATTAAACTCTTCTGACCTATTACTATTGCTAATTATACTAAGAAATTTCACAATATTAAATCATCTTTGTATTCCTGGAATAAGCCACATTTAACTCTTGGCTTATTTTTTTAACTTACTGCTGGATCTGATGATAAAGTTCTATTTATACTTTTTATATTAATTTTTATACACTCAAGAATATTATTTTAAAATCCATTTCATGCATATCATACAATAAAGCAAATAAATAATTATGCTAATGTTATTAGGAACACATTCACTGAAAGAGAAAAAATATATGAATAAACTAAACCTTACGTAAAAATTCTGTAATATTAAATTTTATTTTAAAATATTAATATGAACTCATGATGGTGTCTTAAATTAATAGGCAATGGGGTTTTTTCTTCCTTCTTAGTAGTACATAAAGTTACAATTGGCCACATCTTAGATTCAATGAAACATAGTATGTTTTCAAACTAAAGCAATGACATCCCTAATAACACTACCAACATCATATTTTGATCTTTAAATACCATTTCTGACTAAAAGGAGCCATGGTTATTTGGATAAGTGACGATTCCAGGGTCTAGGACAAAAAATGTTCAATATGAGACTGAAACACAATGTAAAGAATCATGTTAAAACTAATGGAGTCATGTATAAAGGACACAAGAGCCAATTTGAAGAGTTTCCTAATGATCAAACCTGCTACCATTTGAGCCACAAAATAACAACTGTAACTGACTGAAACACGTTGAATAAAAACTCCATGAATCATGGTGATAACTCAAAAAGGGGAAAGCAAACAGCAAAAGAAAAACAGCTGACTACTGCTGGAGGGGACTATTTTTTTTTTTTTTTTTTTTTGGTACGCGGGCCTCTCACTGCTGTGGCCTCTCCCGTTGTGGAGCACAGGCTCCGGATGCGCAGGTTCAGTGACCATGGCTAATGGGCCCAGCCGCTCCGCGGCATGTGGGATCTTCCCGGACGGGGGCATGAACCCGTGTCCCCTGTATCGGCAGGCTAACTCTCAACCACTGCGCCACCAGGGAAGCCCTGGAGGGGGCTATTATATTAACTCCTCATTTTAGAAATTGGTTCTATAATGGAGGTTTCATAAAAAGCATCAAATGTCTACAGGCCTTCGATATGTATATCAGAATATAGGCTATCCATGCATAGCAACTTAGCTGGACTTAACAGTTGGCTAGGACATTTGAGAAATAGTGATAAAAGATTTGTACAAGAAATTTTCACATGTTTCTATCTGCCACTATGACTATTCCTCTTCCAAGAACATATCCAAAGTCCAAAATATTCAAGTGAAGAAAAGGAGAATAGGTTGAAAAGAAGTGGGGAGTGAAACAGGAAGAGAGAAGGCAAGGCAAATGTCTTAGAATCTACATCCTTTTAACTAATATCAATTACCATCAAAACATGCATCATCAAAAGACTAAACTGGTTCTAAATAATGCTTTTATATTGATACATAATGTCTTCAGTTTAGAGACCTAAAATGTCACTGGATCTTTACTCATTTGGTATTTACATAATCATTGCACAGGTGGAAGCTAAATTTCAGTTTCTGATGGTCAGTTTAACCTTTAAATCGCCTGATTAAACTCTGTCTTCATTCTTAAAACCCCAAATTAGCAAACAAGCAACAATATAATATATGCTATGGCATAGGTCTTCTGTGAATAGCTGGGATCTTCAACTGCTTCAGCTGCAATACAAGCCATTGAGTCTTGGCCAATATAAACCAATTTGAATAATCAATATGACAACCTTATTTTTCTAATGCAAACAGGATTGCTACAGTAAGGTGTCTCACTGCCACATCACAGTCATGGCCTCTTTTAACCCCTAATTAGATTGAGGCGATTATCCCTGCTCTTCCTTACAAGTGTACAGCTTGGATAAGGGATGACAAAAGCTATCTGCCACTTATTCAGCCTTTGCAGACAGCAGGTTATCCAGGGAGATAGAGAATAAAATCAACAAACAATTGTTATTCATATCGTCATCTAAAGTGTTAAGATAGTCACAGTTTCCATACATGCAGAGTGAATATAGCCCAGAGCATGAGGTAACGGCAGACTGTTCTTAGGCTTAAGAACCTCAGGGTTACACAGATGGAAATTCATGGTGATGTTGGGGAATTATGTCTAAATCAAATGCATTTGCATAAAAAGAAATGATCAGGGATTTGTCTTTTGTATATAATATATCAAGATTTCATTATGTTTCTCTTCATGAATGCGTTGAAGCTAAATTTTAATATTGATTTTTCAAAACACATAGCATTTATCATGAAAATGCCAAAATTAATGGTTTGCAGAAATTTAAATGCTTTAAGATTCAATTAAAATACTCAAATATAAAATAGGAAACCTTTTTCTTTTCACTACGATACTATACTAGTTCTTGTATTAAATTTAGATAATCAAGAATTATTTCACTAATTCTGTGGATTCCAAATGTTTTTCTTAACTCTTATAATAGTCAATTTCTCAAATCTTGGTCATTACCTCAGATCCATTATTAACAAAATAACTCTGGTCACTATAAAACAATCAAGGGTAGTTGCAAAGACACCAAAATGACAGTTTCCTAGTAAGTTTAACTAAGCTAACTTGAGAACAACATAGAGAAGGCTGGACCCACTGATAAGAAAAACTTTGGTGGGAGTAACTGGATCTACTCTGAATATGCTAAAGTCACAGTGGATGTAATCAGAAAAGGAAATATTGAAAAGGATTTTATATCTTTTCACTTGCAAGGGTCAGTAGGTGTTTCTTAAGGTCATAATCACTTTGCTGGAAGAAAAAAAATGGGAAGGGCACCATCTTTCCTACTGACTTCTGTTTCTGCTTTATATTATTCAGTCACTCAATCAACGTTGTTGCCTTTAAAGCAGGCAAGTATATTTTTTTCCTAATAACTGAGGTCACAGCTCAAAACTTCATGTAGCACCACTACAAGAACAGCTAAAACATTTTAAATATCTCCACTGGCAGCAAAAATTTGCCATATAAGATTAATTTTTGTAAAGAGCCATAAGTTACTGAACCCAGCTTCTCATGTAGAGTGTTGATTACTTATCAGTGGATCATTTAACCAAGCTGTATCATGATAGTTTAATTTAGTGATTGTCAACTTGTCTGAGCCATATAAAATTATCTAAAGTGCATGCTTTGTTCCCCTGATATAGGCTGAAACATGAATTCATTCTTAAAGTTGAACACTAACTCATGATATTGCACAGGCCTTTAAATGTGACTCATAATTCACTTCTAAATATGCCTCCAGAGCACCATCCTTGGACACAGAAACCCAAGGCTTCTATATATATTTTTAACAGAAGGTTTAGAGTCAACAGCTTCATTTTAAACATCTGATTTTAAGTAACATGCTTTTCTTGTATCTCAGATAATACGTGTTTTTGTAAAAATGGTACTGATAAGAGAAAACCAATTGTCAAAAGATATGGGAATTGGGAATACTTTGCAAGATATGATAAGATGTATTAACCTTTGTGTACTTAAACTGAATGTCAAGATCTGAATCAATTATGATTTTATTTCTCTAATCCATTTCTGGTCTTTACAATATATATACATTATACATATTTATGTATATACATTATATATAATTATGTATATACATAAACATATACATAAACATGCATGCATACCTTCCAGAAGTAAACATAAATCATACACGCCTACTGTAGATTTTAGACTAAAATATTTTAAGAATTTAGTAAAACATATGCAGGTAAAATTGCATAAAGCCAAACTACAGTAAACAAAAACATATAGACAGTTGTCCACAATTATTTTCTTTCATATGGAAGTAAACCATCAGGGCTAAAATCCAAAATCATTAAAAGGGAAAGAAAGTAACAACAAATCACATTTTAGCCAATGGGCAAAGAACAATCTCACTACTATGGTCCTATTTTCATCATTATTTTACTATTTTTCAGTTTTCTTTGTTCTTTCACTCAGATATACTTGAAAAATTGTTAGCGACTTTATTAAAAGTACAATAAAATATTAGACCCTTGAATAACTTGAGAAATGCAAAGCTTAAGGTTAAATTATACCTTAATTTTATAAATTATAACATATAAAACTACTGGACTTCCCTGGTTGCATAATGGTTAGGAATCTGCCTGCCGGTGCAGGGGACATGAGTTCGACCCCTGGTCCAGGAAGATCCCACATGCTGCAGAGCAACTAAGCCTGTGTGCCACAACTACTGAGCCTGCACTCTAGAGCCCATGAGCCACAACTACTGAGCCCGTGTGCCACAACTACTGAAGCCCACACACCTAGAGCCTGTGCTCAGCAACAAGAAAAGCCACTGCAAAGAGAACCTCGCGCACCACAATGAAGAGTAGCCCCGGCTCGCCGCAACTAGAGAAAGCCCCCACGCAGCAACAAAGACCCAACACAGCCAAAAATAAATAAATTACTTAAAAAAAAAAAAAAAAAATATATATATATATAAAACTACTGATTTTCAAACTTTCTTCATAGCCCAACTTGTTATTTAAAAAAACTCCAATATTGTCAGCGTATCACAATAATATTCCCACTCAAAAGAAGTAATGCATTATTGGCTTTTTTTTGCTTTGATTAAAAGCAATGCAGCATGCTGTAAATTTAAAACCATAAAAGTTGAGGTCAATAAATAAAAGGTCCGTGGACCTCATCCAATTCTGGATTTCTAACTAAAGAGTGGCATGACAGCCACAGGTTAGTTGCACATATGACTAGAGAACAAGAAAGTGCAAGTAATTTATTCAGGATATGGGCCTTAGTAATTTTGAAGCCATTTTTATACAAAGACTAATAACTAGTTATTCATCTCTACTACTGACAAAGAAGAAACAGGATAGCAGATTTAGGTCAACTACAAGAAAGCATTTCTAGTGTGCCTGTTGAGTACTTGGATAGGTTCCTAAAGGTGACTGAAATTTTCCTATGACAAGGACTTTAAAAGAATACATTCTAACCTTTCAGGAATGGTTTCTCTGAAAGCAGGGGAAAGGGCTTGTGACAGTCCTTCTTACCTTAAAATTCTTCTTGAAACCATGTATTTATGTAATATCATGCTTTTGTATTTATGTTTCATTCATAATTTAAAGTTTATCTAAGAGGAGTACACAAATAATGGAGTATTCCAGATTTGATATGGAAGAGAGTTAGAAACAATGGGGGAGGGTTAACATATGTAGAGCTCAGCACTGTATGAGGAGAATAAAGTATTAAAACTCTTAAAAGAACTAAAAAAAATTAAAATTCTGTATCATAAGTAACTCTTTAGATAAGTTATAATATCACCTAACAAGACAGTCTAACTTATGAAGAATTTCAAACAAAATGAAGTAGAAATAAAACTCCCTAAAACTGATATAAGTAGGATGATACAAATCTATTTTATTTAATTTATTCACTTAATTTCTTCAACAATATTAAACTAATAAGACCATTTTGTTTTGTTTTGTTCCCCATGGAGAATAGGTAATATACACAGAGAAAATATACCAAGTAATTTATCCAGACAAGAATGAGGACCTTAGAAATCGTACCACTATACAAGTTCTGTTTATTTATATTGCCAAGTCAAATTTTGATTGGACAATAGCCAAATAATCAAAGTTAACATCACAAATAATGGAACAAACCAACATCTTCTGATTCCTGATATGATATGCTGAGGATACAATATCATTTCTGTGGTATTTCTGGCCAAAAAAAATTTTTTAATGCACAACCTGAATCTAATCATTAGGAAACATTAAACAAACCCAAATTGAGGGACATTCTATAAAACAACTGGCTTATATTGCTTTAAAAGTGTCAAGGTCATGAAAGAAAAAGCTGAGAAACTGTTCCACATAAAAGGGGACGTGACAACTAACTGCAATATATGACCCTGAATTGAAGATGGAGGGGAGGGGTGATGATGTGTAAATATGAGGGTGTATGACATAATCGGGAATATGGACTGCTGATTAGATCATAACATTGTATCAATGTTAAATTTTGATTTTGGTTACTATACTGTGAGTATGTAAAAAAATTTCTTATTAAATATACATGAAAATATTTAGGCATAAAGGGACTGATGCCTGCCACTTACTCTCAAATGATTCCCAAAAAAAGTGTGTGTGTGTGTGTGTGTGTGTGTGTTCAGAGAGAGAATTTGATACAGCAAATGGGGCAAAATGTAAACAATTGGTGAATCTGGATAAAGGGTATGTGACAGTTTTTACTTTTCTTGCAACTTACTTTTAAGTTTAAAATTGTATCAAATAAAAAGCTTCAGAGAAATCTTCATTGGGCATGCTAATTCCTACACAGTACTTTCAGTTCCACCCAGAAACTTACCTCCTTCAAATATGAGAGCACAGAAAAAAACTCACATATACTAAACAAGGAAGAGTTACCCTTAAAAAAAGTGTGTACACACTCTTTAAAATACATATTTATACTCTTTAAAATATATATATATATAATACAGCTCTGAAACACTATTTACTATATTTAGAAATTTATAACACTATTTACTATATTTAGAAATTTATAAAACTGTATTAGAAAGGACAACAACAAGCTTAAAAACCCCAGTAGATTTGGGTATTTTTAGTCTTAAACTGCTTTCATCTGATGATAATTTGACAAATCATAATCACCTGGTGTTTTTAGACATCCCATTCCTAAGGTGATGCCAAACTCAATTTTTTCAGGAATTTTATCAATAATAATACCATAATTGAGATACTATGATGGAAAAATTATGGCATATGGTATTATAAAAAGACGGTCCCCGCCCCCCACCATTAACTTCAGAATGTAAGAAGCTAAAGCCATCCAGATTCAAGGTACACAGTTCTTAATGGTTTACTACTTCATACAAATAAAGCTCTAAAAGTGATACTAGCCTCTTGGGATAACCGATCAATCAGCAAATGTCTGAAGACCTGTCTATTCCTTGTTACTGACACAATGCAAAAATAAGAGGGCCTGAAACTGCTTCACTGAAGTGCTGGATTTCTTACTTCCTGGCTGCTCAGCCATTCTTTCATCCGATCTGTCAGTATCCATCACTTTTTTGAATCATCGAGAAATATCATCAATTTTCCTATGTAAAGGGTATTATGTTCAGAAATGACAAAGTAAATTTTGTCATCCACCAAAATAAGCAGCATCATACTATACTATACTTGTAATTCTAATCATTTCATTGATTCAGTCAATAAATATTTGGCTAGAGTAATATTATTTTGGTATATAAAAAGTGAGCACTGGGGCTTCCCTGGTGGCGCAGTGGTTGAGAGTCCGCCTGCTGATGCAGGGGACACGGGTTCGTGCCCCGGTCCGGGAAGATCCCACGTGCCGCGGAGCGGCTGGGCCCGTGAGCCATGGCCACTGAGCCTGCATGTCCGGAGCCTGTGCTGCGCAATGAAAGGCCCGAGTACCAAAATATAAAAAAAATAATAAAAAAAGTGAGCACTTTCTCACTGCTAGTGGTGGGAGTTGGAGGGGGCATCCGTACTACGGCCCCAGGATGCAAAATGATAATGTGCATTAACTTCAAAAAAACCCATACCCTTTGACACAGCAAGTTCACTTCTAGGAATTTACAAAATACAGTTGACCCTTCAACAACATAAAGTTTGAACTACACAGGTCCACTTATACCTGGATTTTTTCAATAGTAAATAGTACAGCACTACACAATCTACAACTGATTGAATCTGTGGATGTGGAACTGTGGATATGGAGGAACCAAGTATATGAAGCATTGACCATAGGTTATATGCAGATTTTTGACTGCACGGAAGGTCAGCGCCCCTAACCCCCTCACTGTTCAAGGATCAACTGTATAAGCAATATATATAAAGAAGATATTTATATACAAGAAAATATATACATAAATTTACATAAATACATGTATGTACATATACATGTATGTATAAGACTATTCATATACAAGAATATCCATAGTTTCAATTATAAATTAAAACATCTTAAATGTCCATGGACACAGGGATTGCTAAATAGGTTACTTCAAATTCCTACAATGCAAAGTATGCTGTTCCTAAAAATGAAGACATAATAGATTAGTACAGTAGTACATCTATCTAACTCTTATTAAATAAACTAGGAAATATATATACATATGCTAAAGTGCAATCAAAAGTGTTTGCACCCCATCTGGGAGACCACTATTCTATACAACAGGCTTGGGCAGTCTGGGCCAGGAGATGGCAAACTACAGTCCTTGGGCCAAATTGGCCCCACTGCTTGTTTTTGTAAATAAAGTTAGCTGGAACAAAGACATGCCTATTCACTTACGTATTGTCTATGGCTGCTTTCACACTACAACAGCAGAGCTGAGTCGTTCTGACAGAGACTATAAGCATACAAAGCTGAAAATGTTTACTCTATGGACCTTTACAGAAAAAAAGTTTCTGACCCCAGTCCAGAAAGCTAGCTCACATTTCCCTCTAATGTTTTCCAAACAGCCTTTCAATTTATTGAATCTTATGATATAATCATACAGACTAGTCACTAGTAGTTTTCAAACTACCTCTGTGTATGTGGCAGGATAGTAAAAGGATCCCAGTCCATCCACTCACCCAACCAAACAAGGAAGGGAAAGAAATGGAGCAAGGAAGGGAGAAAGAAAGGGAAGAATAGGAAGGAAAGGAGGAAGACAGGGAGAAAAGCAGCAGTAAGAAAAGTCTGAAAGCCACTGATCTATTTCAGGGGTGGAGGGAAAACTGGGATACAAGGAGGTCCCTGTTTAGTAACTGAGTTTGTATTCAGGAAAGAGAAATGAAAAGTTTCTAATATAAAAGGATGAAAATGGCAATTAATGGTATGTTAGTTACTAAACTATTGTCTAGTAACCCTACTAAGATACTAAATCCTTACAATTCCAATCTCTTTGTTTCCCTAGAAGAGATACCCGATTCTTGCTATTACTATCTCTTGTTATCTTCTCAGTGTTCCCTTTTGCACCACCATCCCATACCTATTTAACCAATTCCCCATAAGAAATTCTCTCTATTAAGACAACTAGTGTGGTTTCACCTTCCTGACTGGTTCCTGACTGATACAATGGTATCAGGTAGTCCTTATTTTAAATGGAATTAATATTGTCTTTAGGTGCTATTTTTAGAGTTTAATTTCAGTTTATGTAAAAAATATTTGTAAGGGTTCTCATAGGTTTACACACAATTCGGTCCTCCTGGAAGATTTTTTCCCCACAATTCTTGTGGTTAAATCTGTGAGAAAGCCCCAAGTCACTAACGTGTCTATGATACTTTTACCTTAATCTGTCCTTTTACCGTCTGTGTCTAAGCTAAAAAGGATGCAAATCTTCCTTTTAAATAAGAAAAGCAAACCCTTTAGTTCTGGGCAGCCAGTGAAAGGTGGGGAAGTGGACTTAAGGCAGCAAGTTTAACAGGGCACCAGCAATTAATAGAAACTTAAAATCCTGGGAAAATGCCCCATATTTACTGATTAAAATATATCTATTTATATATAATATATACTGGAGTTAGCCACAGTGGGGAGACTAAAAAATCTCTAAGTATGAGACATGTAACTACCTTCAATAAGGTAAGATTTATTTATACAACTATGTAACTATTAACATATCAACCTCTCACCTTGTTGACTATCTTGGGAAAATACAACATTTAACGTCTGGTAGCCTCAGTTTACTCACCTGTAAAGAAACAGGCTGGACTAGGTCTCTGTTGCTGTGTACCTACCATGACAATCTATAAAATTTATTTTTGTACTGAGGCATAGAGAGCTTGGCATCATTATCAAGAGAGACAAAAGACTGGTTTTGTAAGGGGAAGAAGAGGTAGAAAAAAAGAATACCGAGGTTGGTGGTTTAAAAACATAATTTGAAAGAGATTCAACTACATCAATGTTAGGGAATTCTTTACTTTCCTCCTCTAAGTCAAAGAAAAGGAAAAAATACATCATAGGCAAATTACCTGGTTAAAAAAATTAAAAGTTTCTTCATTTCTATTATCATAGTCTTTGAAGACATTTACTAAGTCAGAAAGGATACTTCCTAAATACTCTTCAAGATAGAAAACATGTCTTTTGTTGTCTTCCAGTTATAAAAACTAAGTTAGTGTTGATACTCTTCTCTCAAACTAAAATATTTGATCACCTGCCATACAGTGGACCATATGCTTTCACAGCTTGTTTACAGAAATAATTATATTTAAAGTACTAGTTAAAGGTTCATAGGATAGGCTAGGTCATTTACCATTTAGTAGTACCATTTATCACTTAGCACAACTGGTACCTTTGGATGCAAGGGCCATTTGGTGAAAAATAGTATCAAATTTTTAAATCAGAGTACTCCAATGTAAACTCGGGGGAAAAGACTCCAATTCTGATTATTTGCTTTATATCTCACCAGCATTGCTATAGTATCCTTCATAATTTCCTTCTAAACTTTAAAATTCACCACATACAGAAGAAATGAGAAAGACTTTAATTTTAGAATATGAATTTAAACATCTACTCTTTAAAACAAAGAAATATCGTTATTTCAAAACTGAAAACATCAGGCTTTAGTACTCAAGAGCTACCATTACTATAAAAATCAATTTGCAGAAGTCTGTCCAGCATAATCTCATTAATATAGTATAATGTACATTGTTTTAAGTACCCAGATGAAAGTATAGAAGCACAAAATCATGCATGTAAATGTTAACAGTGGCTAATTCTGAGGAAAAAGATGAGGGGAATATGGAGCAAAGTTGATCACTTAAAATGTATTCTAAATTTAAAAAACTTTTACAAAGCATATGCCTATAATAATAATTTTTAATTAAAAACATTTTATTTAAAAAATGAAAGTTACAGCTAACCCACTGAAGAAACCTGAGCTTTAAATGTAAAGAACATATTTAATCATTTAATTCATTTATGGATAAATCTTATTTCAGCACCTTTTAAATATCAAGCACTGTTTCTAACCTCTGGGAATACAGCAGTGAACAAGGACCCTGTCCTTTTGAAGCTTATATTCTGGTGGGAGTACTAGCAAGATGATTACACTCTGGATATATAAATCAGGTGTAAAGTAATGGGGTGGGGAAACAGTTAATTTATATTAGGTATGCAGGAAAGGCCTCTTTAAAAAGATTATGCTTGAACTAAGGACCTAAATAATGAGAATGAGAAGCCATATAATAAGATCCTGGAGGAAGTGTTCCAGGCAGAGGCAACAGCAATTGCGAAGATCCTAGAGGATGGAAAGAACAGTGTGGCTAGAGCATAATGAGTGGTTAGAGATAAGCAGGAGTACAAGAGCCTCTGGGACTTTGATACCAAGGTAAGGAATTCAGTAAGAAGTCACTGAAGGGCTTCAGGCAGAGAAGTGGCATAACATGACTTACATTTTAAGAGATCCCTCTGGTTGCTGTGTGGATAATGGTTTGTAGGAAGGGCAAGAGTGAAGGTAAGAAGACCAATTAGGAAGCTATATACCTCAGCTGGAAGATGATCGTGGCTTATTTGTATCAGTAGAGACATCAACCCATTCAAATATGAATGGAAATAAATAAAAGTGAAATAATTGTTATATTTTGAACTTAATTTTTAACGTGTGGAAATGTACTTTTTTCTTTTGTTCTATATGTGCCTACACAATATACCCAGTTTTGCCTCTTAGTCCACAAAGCCTAAAACATTGACTAGCTGGCCTTTTAAAGAAAAAGTTTATTAAACCCTGACTGTGAAGAAAGTATGTAGAAATTGAAAAATGATGGACTCAGATAAAAGCCTTGAGCTGCTTCAACACTGGAAGAAGCAGGAGCCAGCAAAGGAGTGGCCATTGAGATAGAATTACAGCAGATCAAGAGAGGAAGGTATTTCAAGGAGGAGGAAGAAGGGGGCCCGGGAGAAGAAGATTAAAGATGGAGTAATAAACTGTGCTGAATACTGTTGAGAAAACACGTAAGATGATAAAAGAGAGGTGTCTACTGGATCTGGCAAAACAGAAGTCACTTGACAAGAGCAGCTGACTTGACAAGAGCTGTTTCAGTGCACAGGTAAAAACAGAAACTCAAATGTGTTGAAGAGTGAATAGGAGATGAAGTAAAAAAAATAAATAAAATCAACTGATATTCTGAGCAGAGAAATGCAGAGCAGAGAAATGGTATAGAGCTGTAAGACATGAGAGATCAGTAGACGGTTAAGGTCTTTTTGTTTTAGTTTGTTTTGGTTTGATTTTGTAAAATGCTGGTAAGAACTATCCAGTAGAAGGAGGAACTGATTCCTGGAAAGAGTACAATTAGAAGAAGTAATTGGATTCAGAGCAAAAGATAAAAACAAGGACACTTCATCCATTTTCATAGGAAAAAATGAAACTTATTTGGGTAAGAAGGGAAGTGAAGACAGAAAGTAGATGATGGATAATGAACAGTGGTGTGTTTGATGGTCTCAGTAAGGTCAAACATTTTTATAGGGGATACTAGAGTAAATGACCTCGAAATGTGGGAGATGGTAGACAGAGAAAGGAAAATATGCTAACAAGACTTGACTGGGGTTATAGCTGGTGATAATGACAAGCTTGTTAACTTTTCAAGATGTGACCATAGGAGTAGGCAGCTTAGAAAGAAGAGGCAAAAATGGTTGTAAGTGAGAACACAGAGGTATGAGCGATAAATAATGTTATCATTGTTAGCAAATGCTTGAATATTTCCCCACAAATATCTGTTGGTCAGAATGTTTTACACAATGTACATAGTACAATGTATGTAAATGAAAATATTATAACCACTCTTAAAATATAAAATTTAGAATGTCCCTCTTAATATTATTTCTTATTAATCTAAACACATACCCAAACTTCTCAGTCCACTGAAATAGCAATGAAGCTTTTAGAACTTCCATGGAGACATCAGGTAATATAATAACAGGTTTTCAAAACTATTTGTATACAGCATTTCTAAAACAGACCACATACTGCAAAGTGTTGGAAGTGAAAGATGAATAAATTAGATTTATTATACCCATCATCTACTTTTCATATGTTTGAATCTACATCTAATAAAAAAGTTTACAGAAAAACTAAGTATTGAGAATGTAGACTGACAATCACAGTCCTTAGAATCTATATTTCTGATGAAAAGTAGGCTTCCCTATTTTGAAGGACTGGCATGTTGAGCTCTACAAAATTGCCTGAGGCAAAGCGATAAGCATAGGAAAGGCATCTACTTTATGAAACCTTTGTCCTGGAATAGACCCTATGAATCTTTCAAAACAAAGGAGTTCAAGTTTGCTGTTCAGAACAATACACTGAACATAAAAAATTACTAATGACTTATGAACTCCTAATGTAGCATGAATCATGCCGGCAACACTAGGATATTTGTTTCAACAAATAGCCTATTTTATTTTATAAACTTCACCAGAATATTATCAACAGCACTATTAGAAAATGGAAAGCTAATGAAATTAGGAGGCAGCACCGGCATACTGCACACTGTGTTTCTCATCACTCTAATGCAGAATCTAATGGATGAGAGATCCATCTTTTAACAACAACAAAAAAAAAACCAGCGTGTAAAACTAAAAAAATAGACTGTCATTTGACAAAGTTATCAGAGAACATTTTACTACCTAAATTCAATAAACTGCATTAGTGGAACCAGTTTCTTTTATAACAAAAAAAGAGCATACTTCCTTCTTGTCTTTTATTATAGTTCAAAAGCCTGATTATCTTAACAGTTTGTTTTCTGTTAGCAATATCTGAAAGTAGAAGACGACTGAAAGATTAGAGGATTATAAATATTTTCTTTCTATAAAGATGTTTTCCTGAGTCTGTAATAGTCAGAGGATATTATAAATACTGGATAACATCAAATTTACAGAAATCAATACTTTTCACAAACACTGGGTTGTCTACCTGTGAAATATAGCTTTTAATATCTAACCCTGATTTTATTTGATATCATGACCAAATATTTTTCTGAAAAGTAAATGGTTATTAGCGATTTCTACTATAGTTCCGTAACAGCAAAGACAGAATCTATGTCTAGGTGATTACTGTATGTTTTGATTCAGTTATCTGCAGGGTGTCTGCATGGTACTCTAACTATTTAAAGCCAGCAAAAAAGATTACAGCTCACACTAACTGGATTTTCACAGCTCCCTATCATTCGGCTTGAATTCCTCATGGGCAGATTAAAAGGGCCAAGGCAAACAATAGACTTTCTACAAGGTGGTTACTGAAAAAAAAAGAAAAGAAAAGGAAAAAGTATCTCCTTCTTTTATGGTCAAAACAGCAAAATTATTTAAGGAAGCACATAAAAACAAAGTTAAATGTATATAGAGGTAAAACTCTGTGTGTTGCCATATAATAAATCTAAATCAAGAAATTAATAGGATCTGAAAGAACTGTAGTTTTCATTCTGAAATCTGTAACATAGATTATATGACTTCAGAATTCAAAGATGGCTAGGTAGGGTATCAGGAAAACAGAATTGGAAGGACCTTGATCATTTAGTCTAACTTAACTGTTATAGTATGGATAAACAGACTGAGGCCTAAAAAACTCACTGGCATTTCCAAGTCAACTACTGCCAGATTACCAAGGTTAACTGTATAAGTATTTCATATTCTTTTCCACTTTGACTTAACCACCTTCTCACTCTCTACTAGTTTTTCACCTTCACTCACTTCAAAGGTAAACACTTCCCAATCTGTGATTAGCCTTGCTGGGTGAGCCCTGGATAAAAAGCCTTCCTTAGGTATTATCTCTTCTAATCCTCATCCAATTCCAGGAAGTAGTTATGTTTATCATAGCCATTTTACAGATAAAGAAACCAAGACTTCAAGAGATTAAGGGACTTGCCCAAGATCATATAACTAGTAAATGGAAGAGCTGGATTTAAAATCAGGTCAACAATCAGGTATGAGCTATTAAGCACTGTGCTGCATCTAGCTTCTCTATTAACTTCTTTTCCTCAATTTCATGGATAAGCCCCACTGGTTTACATTCTTCTCTCCACTCACCATTGATTCACACAACTCATCAAAACTCCATCATTAGTGTCTCCACACTATTGTTTATTATTAAATACGTGGTTAGTTTCTGAACCCAAGTCTTAAGTAAGATCAAGATCCAATTAAATGACATTCTTTCTCCACTACCACTACCTTAATGAAGGCTTTTTTGAGAGAGTCACCACTCTCTCAATATTACTTACTATAAGACTCCTCAACGGTCTCTTGGTCTTTAACCCATTCTCCTTGGTGCCACTTCTCTGATTTAAAATCCTTCAAGTCAAAACTCCTCTGGCACCTCCTCTTATATCCCCTTCTTACATTTTTCTTAAGCCAGGATGAACTAAAGATCCCAAAAAGAAAAATGAATTTTAAAATATATATTTATATTTGATTATAATTCTTCTTAAAGAAACTCTAGAAGAAGATATAATAAATAAATATAATGACTGGATTTTGTGGGGGAGTAGGAGGGAAGGAATTAGGTGGATGGGGGACAAAGTGGAATAGAGATTCTTTACTGTATGTATACCTTTATATAATCTCCAATTTTGAACTATATACTACCTATTCAGAAAGGGAGATGAAAGGGGAGGGGAGAAAGAAGAAGGGAGAGAAACAAAACAAAAAGAAAAAAGAACCAACAAAGCTAAATGTCACCCTCTTCTTTCCAGAATGCACCTTCTGTTCTGTCTGACAATAAAATGGTAGTTTCACCCAGAAAGGGGGGAATAAAAATGGTTTCCCAAACACACTATGATCCCTCTTGCCTTAATCCTTTCATTTTCCCCTCTCCTGTCTACTTCCTTTTCCATGTTCTTCCAGATGGCTTAGGTATCAACAACTCTAGAAAATCTTCCTTGACTGGGCCCATTTTGGGTTAAGTATCCCTCTGATATGTTGCCCTAAGCATCTCTCTGTCACAGCACTCACACTACATTGTTATCATCTATTTACGTGTCTGACTTCCAAACTAGATGGAAGTTTCTTGAGATCAAAGAACATGTCATCCATTTCTGCAATATCCAGTAACTATAACAGTGTCAGACACATTTTAATAGCATCCAAAGTGATCCACAGCACATTGCATTTATTTTTGCTATGGCCTTTGGGTAAGGTCCAGAAGTCATCATGATTTAATCTTGCCATACGAGAGATATTGCATTGGTCACTACCGCCTCCCCTTTATAGGTCATTATAGTTTTCAAATTCCAAGTGAAATACCTAAAGAGTTAAAGATAAAAAGGAATTGAAAGCCTAATACTCCAGGCTAGAATTCTTCTGAATTCTGCACCTACATATCCTACTGGCTACTTTATCTGTCCTCTTGAATGTTCCAAAGGCTTCTCACACTCAATACATTCAAAGTAAACTTATGATCTTGTACCTCATACCATGGTCTCTTCCAGTGTAATCCTTCAAAGGTCAGTAAAAATGTAACAGCATCATTTCACTGAGCAAACTGGAAAACTACTGGTTATCCTTAACATCTTCATCTCTTTTACTAAACCAAATCCATCATTAAATACATAAATATCTCTCAAATTCATCAACTTTACTATCTCCATACCAAATCCCTGGTCCAAGCTACTATTACATCTCTCCTAGACTACTGTGCTACTTATCTGGTTTCTTTGCATTCACTCTTACCCTCTGCAATCTGTTTTCTACACTGCAGCTAGAGTGATCTTTTCAAAGCATTAATCTGACCACATTACCCATCAGATTAAAACACTTCAAAGGCATCCTGTTACTCTTGAGATAGAGACCAAAATCCTTAACCAAGTTTACAAGGCCCTGCAGAGTCTAGCCCCTATCTGCTTCTCCAGCCCCATCTCATACTGTGCTCCCTCTCCTCTCCATTCTAGCTACTCTGACCATCTTTCAGTCCCTGGTCATATCAGTCTCCCTCCCATCCAGGGACCTTTGTTGATGATGTTTCCTCTGACTATAATGTTCTACTTCCTTTCCTTAATAATTTCTATTCATCCTTATTTCTTCAGGAAAGTTTCCTTGACTGTTCTAAGTCAATGCCTCCCTCCCCCTCAATTACATGCCATTTAACACTATGCATCCCTTATCCTTGACACTAATCATTACTAAAATTTTACATTTACTTATGTAATTCATAACAACTATTTTGCCAAATGGACCATAAACTCCATAGAGTCAGGTACCATAACTGTTCACCATGGGATGTCCAAGACCTAGCTCAAATAAATATTTGATAAACAAGTGATAGAAGGGAGGCAGGGCATCTGTTAGGTGATTATACCTACACTATATTCAGTCACCAAGGTCCTTGCACATGCAAAAGGTAAAGACTCCATACCAAGGTAATTAATTTAATGTGAGAAGCCTGATCATTATATTTTAAGGGTTATTCTAAGACATCCCCCTTTCCCCTTCAATCTCAGAATATTATACTCTTCTTCATTCAAAACTGGTGAGCTAATCTTCCACCACAAAAAGAGACTTCAGAGGCCATTTACTCTATCCCTCTCCTTTTAGAGCTAAAGAATATAAACCCAGAGATGTTAGTAAGTGAACAGCCCAAAGTCACACACAACTTTGGAGAAAAGAGCCAGAACTAGAACCTAAATAAACTAGGCTAATGTTGTATCTACTATATCTACCCTGGTAACACATCATGGATTGGGCGCGGGGGGGGGGGGGGGGAGGGCGTATACAGTACTCATTACTAATTTACAATCTAGTAACCTTATAGGTACAAGTTGGTGTGATCATACATTCTAATTCTGGGTTGAGAAAATGTAGTAACCATAATTATACTTCCAAAGGGCCATGAAAAAATTATATACTTAGTAACTGCATAGTTCTCATCTATGAGATGAATTATTTGAAATCAGTTTCTTAGACATCATCAGAAGTGGAAACCCAAGGGAAATTTTTTAAACTTAATTGCTTCATGGATGTGAGAAACCTTTGGACGGAGGGGTCATGAGATTAGCTTTGGATATGCTGTACTTGAGGTTCTAGAAATATCTAACAGGTAGACATATGGATTATCGAAAGTTCAAGAACAGTTCTGACCTACTGAAGACTTGGATAATAGGTTCAAGGACAGGAAGACTGTGAGCCAGATGCCAGTTTTCAGTGAAAAAGGAGTAATGGCTAGGAAAGATACAGCAGCAAAAGGAAGGAAAAAAAGTTTTATGATGAATGACACACACTCAGAGGAATATATTTTAATTTACTCTATTTAAAATAAAGGGTGGAAGAACAATCATTTGGAAGGGAGAATGGAAACTAAGAAGGGTAACAAATTCACCTCCTGACACTAAGGTACAGAGGACGTAATAAAATAGGATGGATATTCAGATTCTAGTGATAGTAGACTAAGTAAATCCAGATCATTTCTTTCTCTAAAAACTACTACAACGACTAGGAAGTTTATTTTAAAATATCTATGGTTTGTTCGATGGCATCTAAGAGTTAGAAATTCAAGTACTGAAACTACATTTTTATCCCAGATTGCCCTCAGAGGCAACAGAAATGGACCCATTGGGACTACACACAATGAAGTCATAGAATATAAAATAAATAAAGTTAGTAAGTTATAAACACACCAATTAGAAGAGAGTTATTGCCACAATGGATATCAAAAATCCATCTACATGTAAGAGACTCATTTCAAATATAATAATCTAGGCATGTTAAAAATACAAAGATGGAAAAGATATACCATGCAAACACTGGTAAAAAGTTATATGTAGTAGCTATATTAATATCAGACACTGTGTATTGTGCAGCAATAAAACAGCCAAGACAAAGAGGGGCATTATATAATGAAGAAAGACATAATCTTAAGTATACATACACCTAACAAAAGGACTCAAAAAAGCACAACGCAAAAACTGAAAGGAAAAATAGACAAATCCAGGATCACTTCTCTCTCAGTAACCAACATAAATAGTAGGCAGAAATAAGCAAGAAAACAGAATACAATAAGTATATCAACTAACTGGATCTAATTGCCATTTATTCAACACATGACCCAACAATAGCAAAAAACACATGGAACATTCACCAAGATATACAATATCCTGAGTCATAAAACAAACCGTAACTAATTTACAAAAAAAAAAAAAAACATACAAACTATGTTCTCTGATCATAATGGGAATGAAACTAGAAATCAATAACAGAAAGATACAGACAAATCTCTAAACACTTGGAAATTATACATCTCACATCTAAATAATCTCTAGGGCAAAGGGGAAGTCACAGAAAAACAATTGAAAAAAAAAGATTACAAGGAGACTAAACAACATGCTACTAAAAAAACAGTGGGTCAATGATGAAATAAAAGAGGAAAGTGGAGGGGAAGATTGCTGAAGAGAAAGACGTGCAGATCATCTTCCTCCCAACAAATACATCAGAAATACATCTACACGTGGAACAACTCCTTCAGAACACCCACTGAACGCTGGCAGAAGACCTCAGACCTCCCAAAAGGCAAGAAACTCCCCACGTACCTGGGTAGGGCAAAAGAAAAAACAGAGACAAAAGAATAGGGACGGCACCTGCACCAGTGGGAGGGAGCTGTGAAGGAGGGAAGGTTTCCACACACTAGGAAGCCCCTTCGCGGGCGGAGACTCTGGGTGGCGGAGGGGGAAAGCTTCGGAGCCACGGGGGAGAGCGCAGCAACAGGGGTGCGGAGGGCAAAGCGGAGAGATTCCCGCACAGAGGATCAGTGCTGACTGGCACTCACCAGCCCGAGAGGCTTGTCTGCTCACCCGCAGGGGCGGGCGGGGCTGGGAGTTGAGGCTCGGGCTTCCCACAGAGCCCAGGAAGAGGACTGGCAGCGTGAAAACAATCTGAAGGGCACCACAGCTAGCCGGGAGGGAGTCCAGGAAAGTCTGGACCTCCCTAAGAGGCAAGAGACTTTTTCTTCCCTCTTTGTTTCCTGATGCGCAGGGAGAGGGGATTAAGAACGCTGCTTAAAGGAGCTACAGAGACAGGCGCGAGCCGCGGCTAAAAGCGCGGACCCCAGAGACAGGCATGAGACGCTAAGGCTGCTGCTGCCGCCAGCAAGAAGCCTGTGTGCAAGCACAGGTCACTATCCACACCACCGTTCTGGGGAGCCTGTGCAGCCCGCCACTGCCAGGGTCCCGGGATCCAGGGACAACTTCTCTGGGAGAACGCACGGCGTGCCTTAGGCTGGTGCAACGTCACGCTGGCCTCTGACGCCGCAGGCTCGCCCAGTACTCCGTGCCCCTCCCTCCCGCCACCCCACCCCGGCCTGAGTGAGCCAGATTCCCTGAAGCAGCTGCTCCTTTAACGCCGTCCTGTCTGAGCCAAGAACAGACGCGCTCCGAGGACCTACACGCAGAGGCGGGGCCAAATCCAAAGCTGAGCCCCTGGGAGCTGTGAGAACAAAGAAGAGAAAGGGAAATCTCTCCCAGCAGCCTCGGAAGCAGCGGATTAAAGCTCCACAATCAACCTGATGTACCCTGCATCTGTGGAATACATGAATAGACACCAAATCATCCAAAATTGAGGAGGTGGACGTTGAGAGCAAGATTTATGATTTTTTCCCCTTTTCCTCTTTTTGTGAGTGTGTATGTGTATGCTTCTGTGTGAGATTTTGTCTGTATAGCTTTGCTTCCAACATTTGTCTTAGGGTTCTATTCATCCGTTTTGTTGGGTTTTTTTCATAATAATTATTTTTTATTTTAATAACTTTTTTATTTTATTTATCTTCTTTCTTTCTTTCTTTCTTTCCCTTCCTTCCTTCCTTCCTCCCTTCCTTCCTTCCCTCCTTTACACAACGAATCATCCCAAATTCAGCAGGTGGACTTTGAGAACAAGATTTATGATTTTTACCCCCTTTCCTCTTTTTGTGAGTGTGTATGTGTATGCTTCTGTGTGAGATTTTGTCCGTAAAGCTTTCCTTTCACCATTTGTCCAAGGTTTCTATCTGTCCATTTTCTTTATTTTCTTAATTATTTTTCATTTTAATAACTATATTATATTTTATCATACTTTTTTATTTTACTTTATCTTCTTTTTTTCTTGCTTCCCTCCTTCCCTCCTTCCTTCCTCCCTCCCCCTTCCCTGCTTTCTTTCTTTCCTTCTTTCTTTCTTTCTTTCTTTCTACTTCTACTAATTCTTTCTTTCTACTTTTTCTCCCTTTTATTCTGAGCCATATGGATGAAAGGCTCTTGGTGCGGCAGCCAGGAGTCAGTGCTGTGCCTGTGAGGTGGCAGAGCCAACTTCAGGACACTGGTCGATAAGAGACCTCCCAGCTCCACATATCAAACGGCGAACATCTCCCAGAGATCTCCATCTCAACACCAGCATCCAGCTTCACTCAACGACCAGCAAGCTACAGTGCTGGACATCCTATGCCAAACAACTAGCAAGACAGGAACACAATCCCAACCATCAGCAGACAGGCTGCCTAAAATCATAGTAAGTACAAAGACACCCCAAAACACACCACCAGACGTGGACCCGCCCACCAGAAAGACAAGATCCAGCCTCATCCACCAGAACACAGGCACTATAGTGTCCCCACCACCAGGAAGCCTACACAACCCACTGAAACAACCTTAGCCACTGGGGACAGACACCAAAAACAACGGGAACTACGAACCTGCAGCCTGCAAAACGGAGACCCCAAACACAGTAAGATAAGCAAAATAAGAAGACAAAAAAACACACAGCAGATGAAGGAACAAGGTAAAAACCCACCAGAAAAAACAAATGAAGAGGAAATAGCAGTCTACCTGAAAAAGAATTCAAAATAATTATAGTAAAGATGATCCAACATCTTGGAAATAGAATAGAGAAAATGCAAGAAACATTTAACAAGCACTTAGAAGAACTAAAGATGAAACAAACAACGATGAACAACACAATAAATGAAATTAAAAATACTCTAAATGTGATCAATAGCAGAATAACTGAGGAAGA
Source organism: Orcinus orca (assembly GCF_937001465.1). Lineage (NCBI taxonomy): Eukaryota > Metazoa > Chordata > Mammalia > Artiodactyla > Delphinidae > Orcinus > Orcinus orca. The sequence goes on along the minus strand of NC_064563.1, from coordinate 43,074,714 downwards.
AGAACGGATAAGTGACCTGGAAGATAAAATAGTGGAAATAAGTACTGCAGAGCAGAATAAAGAAAAAAGAATGAAAAGATCTGAGGACAGTCTCAGAGACCTCTGGGACAACATTAAACGCACCAACATTCGAATTATAGGGGTTCCAGAAGAAGAAGAGAAAAAGAAAGGGACTGACAAAATATTTGAAGAGATTATAGTTGAAACTTCCCTAATATGGGAAAGGAAATAGTTAATCAAGTCTGGGAAGCACAGACAGTCCCATACAGGATAAATCCAAGGAAAAATACGCCAAGACACATATTAATCAAACTGTCAAAAATTAAATACAAGAAAACATATTAAAAGCAGCAAGGGAAAAATAACACACAAGGGAATCCCCATAAGGTTAACAGCTGATCTTTCAGCAGAAACTCTACAAGCCAGAAGGGACTGGCAGGACATATTTAAAGTGATAAAGGAGAAAAACCTGCAACCAAGACTACTCTACCCAGCAAAGATCTCATTCAGATTTGATGGAGAAATTAAAACCTTTACAGACAAGCAAAAGCTGAAAGAGTTCAGCACCACCAAACCAGCTTTGCAACAAATGCTAAAGGAACTACTCTAGGCAATAAACACAAGAGAAGGAAAAGACCTACAATAACGAGCCCAAAACAATTAAGAAAATGGGAATAGTCACATACATATTGATAATTACCTTAAAAGTAAATGGCCTAAATGCTCCCACCAAAAGACACAGATTGGCTGAATGGATACAAAAATAAGACCCATATATATGCTGTCTACAAGAAACACACTTCAGACCTAGAGACACATACAGACTGAAAGTAAGAGGATGGAAAAAGATATACCATGCAAATGGAAACCAAAAGGAAGCTGGAGTAGCAATTCTCATATCACACTAAATAGACTTTAAAATAAAGATTATTAGAAGAGACAAAGAAGGACACTACATAATGATCAAGGGATCGATCCAAGAAGAAGATATAACAACAGTAAATATTTATGCACCCAACATAGGAGCACCTCAATACATAAGGCAAATACTAACAGCCATAAAAGGGGAAATCGACAGTAACCCATTTACAGTAGGGGACGTTAACACCCCACTTTCACCAATGGACAGATAATCCAAAAGGAAATTAAATAAGGAAACACAAGCTTTAAGTGATACATTAAACAAGATGGACTTAATTGATATTTATAGGACATTCCATCCAAAAACAACAGAATACACATTCTTCTCAAGTGCTCATGAAACATTCTCCAGGATAGATCATATCTTAGGTCAGAAATCAAGCCTTGGTAAATTTAAGAAAACTGAAATTATATAATGTATCTTTTCCGACCACAACGCTATGAGACTAGATATCAATTACAGGAAAAGATCTGTAAAAAATATACACACATGGAGGCTAAACAATACACTACTTAATAACGAAGTGATCACTGAAGAAAACAAAGAGGAAATCAAAAAATACCTAGAAACAAATGACAATAGAGACAGGACGCCCCAAAACCTATGGGATGAAGCAAAAGCAGTTCTAAGACAGAAGTTTATAGCAATAAAATCCTACCTTAAGCAACAGGAAACATCTCAAATAAAAAACCTAATATTGCACCTAAAGCAATTAGAGAAAGAAGAACAAAAAAACCCCAAAGTTAGCAGAAGGAAAGAAATCATAAAAATCAGATCAGAAATAAATGAAAAAGAGATGAAGGAAACGATAGCAAAGATCAATAAAACTAAAAGGTGGTTCTCTGAGAACATAAACAAAATTGATAAACCTCTAGCCAGACTCATCAAGAAAAAAAGGGAGAAGACTCAAATCAATAGAATTAGAAATGAAAAAGGAGAAGTAACAACAGACACTGCAGAAATACAAACTATTATGAGAGATTACTACAAGCAATTCTATGCCAATAAAATGGACAACCTGGAAGAAATGGACAAATTCTTAGAAATGCACAACCTGCCAAGACTGAATCAGGAAGAAACAGAAAATATGAACAGACCAATCACAAGCACTGAAATTGAAACTGTGATTAAAAATCTTCCAACAAACAAAAGCCCAGAACCAGATGGCTTCACAGGCAAATTCTATCAAACATTTGGAGAAGAGCTAACACCTACACTTCTCAAACTCTTCCAAAATATAGCAGAGGGAGAAACACTCCCAAACTCATTCTATGAGGCCACCATCACCTTGATACCAAAACCAGACAAGGATGTCACAAAGAAAGAAAACTACAGGCCAATATCACTGATGAACATAGACGCAAAAATCCTCAACAAAATACTAGCAAACAGAATCCACAGCACATTAAAAGGATTATACACCATGATCAAGTGGGGTTTATTCCAGCAATGCAGGGATTCTTCAATATACGCAAATCAATCAATGTGATAAACCATATTAACAAATTGAAAGATAAAATCCATATGATCATCTCAATACGTGCAGAGGAAGCTTTCGACAAAATTCAACACCCATTTATGATAAAAACCCTCCAGAAAGTAGGCATAGAGGGAACTTTCCTCAACATAATAAAGGCCATATATGACAAACCCACAGCCAACATTGTCCTCAATGGTGAAAAACTGAAAGCATTTCCACTAAGATCAGGAACAAGACAAGGTTGCCCACTCTCACCACTCTTATTCAACATAGGTTTGGAAGTTTTAGCCACAGCAATCAGAGAAGAAAAGGAAATAAAAGGAATCCAAATCGGAAAAGAAGAAGTAAAGCTGTCACTGTTTGCAGATGACACCATACTATAAAAAGAGAATCCTAAAGAGGCTTCCAGAAAACTACTAGAGTTAATCAATGAATTTGGTAAAGTAGCAGGATACAAAATTAATGCACAGAAAACTCTAGCATTCCTATACCCTAATGATAAAAAATCTGAAAGTGAGATCAAGAAAACACTCCCATTTACCATTAAAACCAAAAGAATAAAATATCTAGGAATAAACCTACCTAAGGAGTCAACAGACCTGTATGCCAAAAATTGTAAGACACTGTTGAAAGAAATTAAAGATGATACAAATAGATGGAGAGATATACCATGTTTTTGGATGAAAGAATCAACATAGTGAAAATGACTCTACTACCCAAAGCAATCTACAGATTCAATGCAATCCCTATCAAACTACCACTGGCATTTTTCACAGAACTAGAACAAAAAATTTCACAATTTGTATGGAAACACAAAAGACCCTGAAAAGCCAAAGCAATCTTTTATTTATTTATTTATTTATTTTATTTTATTTTCTTGCAGTACGCGGGCCTCTCACTGTTGTGGCCTCTCCCATTGCGGAGCACAGGCTCTGGACGTGCAGGCTTAGCGGCCATGGCTCACAGGCCCAGCCGCTCCGCGGCATGTGGGATCTTGCCGGACTGGGGCATGAAGCCGTGTCCCCTGCATCGGCAGGCGGACTCTCAACCACTGCGCCACCAGGGAAGCCCCAAAGCAATCTTGAGAACGAACAGTGGAGCTGGAGGGATCAGGATCCCTGACTTCAGACTGTACTACAATGCTACAGTAATCAAGAAAGTATAGTGGGCTTCCCTGGTGGCGCAGTGGTTGAGAATCTGCCTGCCAATGCAGGGGACACGAGTTCGAGCCCTGGTCTGGGAAGATCCCACATGCTGCGGAGCAATTAGGCCTGTGAGCCACAACTACTGAGCCTGCGCGTCTGGAGCCTGTGCTCCGCAACAAGAGAGGCCGCGATAATGAGAGGCCCGTGCACCGCGATGAAGAGTGGCCCCCACTTGCCACAACAGGAGAAAGCCCTCGCACAGACACGAAGACCCAACACAGCCATAAATAAATTAATTTTAAAAAAAGAAAGTATGGTACTGGTACAAAAGCAGAAATATAGATAAATGGAACAGGATGGAATGCCCAGAGATAAATCCACGCACATATGGTCACCTTATCTTTGATAAAGGAGGCAAGAATATACAGTGGAGAAAAGACAGCCTCTTCAATAAATGATGCTGGGGAAACTGGACAGGTACATATAAAAGTATGAAATTAGAACACTCCCTAACACCATACACAAAAATAAGCTCAAAATGGATTAAAGACCTAAATGTAAGGCCAGACACTATCGAACTCTTAGAGGAAAACATAGGCAGAACACTCTATGACATAAATCACAGCAAGATCCTTTTTGACTCACCTCCTAGAGAAATGGAAACAAAAATAAACAAATGGGACCTAATGAAACTTCAAAGCTTTTGCCCAGCAAAGGAAACCATAAACAGGACAAAAAGACAACCCTCAGAATGGGACAAAATATTTGCATATGAAACAAGTGACAAAGGATTAATCTCCAAAATTTACAAGCAGCTCATGCAGCTCAATAACAAAAAAACAAACAACCCAATCCAAAAATGGGCAGAAGACCTAAATAGACATTTCTCTAAAGAAGATATACAGACTGCCAACAAACACATGAAAGAATGCTCAACATCACTAATCATTAGAGAAATGCAAATCAAAACTACAATGAGATATCATCTCACACCAGTCAGAATGGCCATCATCAAAAAGTCTAGAAACAAGAAATGCTGGAGAGGGTGTGGAGAAAAGGGCACACTCTTGCACTGTTGGTGGGAATGTATATTGATACAGCCACTATGGAGAACAGTATGGAGGTTCCTTAAAAAACTACAAATAGAACTACCACACGACCCAGCAATCCCACTACTGGGCATATACCCTGAGAAAACCATAATTCAAAAAGAGTCATGTACCACAATGTTCATTGCAGCTCTATTTACAATACGCAGGACATGGAAACAACCTAAGTGTCCATCTACAGATGAGTGGATAAAGAAGATGTGGCAAATATATACAATGGAATATTACTCAGCCATAAAAGAAACGAAATTGAGTTATTTGTAGTGAGGTGGATGGACTTAGAGTCTGTCATACAGAGTGAAGTTAGTCAGAAAGAGAAAAACAAATACTGTATGCTAACACATATATATAGAATCTAAGAAAAAAAAATGAAAAGTCATGAAGAACCTAGGGGTAAGACGGGAATATGGACACAGACCTGCTAGAGAATGGACTTGAGGATATGGGGAGGGGGAAGGGTAAGCTGTGACAAAGTGAGAGAATGGCATGGACATATATACACTACCAAATGTAAAATAGATAGCTAGTGGGAAGCAGCCGCATAGCACAGGGAGATCAGCTCAGTGCTTTGTGACCACCTAGAGGGGTGGGATAGGGAAGGAGGGAGGGATGGAGATGCAAGAAGGAAGAGAAATGGGAACATATGTTTATGTATAACTGATTCACTTTGTTATAAAGCAGAAACTAACACACCATTGTAAAGCAATTATACTCCAATAAAGATGTTAAAAAAAAAGAGTTGCAGAAATATATGGATTGCAAATAAGCATATGAAAAGGTATTGGATATTATTAGCATTGGGGAAATTCAAATTAAAACCATGATGAGATACCACTACAGACATGTATGAATGGCTGAAGTAAATAATATTTAAAATGGCAAGTGCTGATGAGGATTTGGAGCAACTGAAACTTTTATACATTGCTGGTAAGAAGGCAAAACAGTACAATCACCTTGGAATACAGTTTGGCAGTTTCCTATAATGATAAAGAGTAAATTTATAATTTTTTACATCAATCCCTCATCTAGTTATTTACTGAGAGAAATGAAAACTTATAATCACAGAAAACCCTATACATGAATGTTTACTGCAACTCTATTCATAATCACCAATGTCTTTCAGCAAGTGAAAGAATAAACAGTAGTACATTGATACAATGGAATGTGACTCAGCGATGAAAAGGAATGACCTGTTGAGCTTGCTGCAAATTGAACAAATCTCAAATGCATTATGCCGAGGGAAGAAAGCAAGTCTCAAAAGTACATGCTATATGATTCACTCACATAACATTTTCAGAAAGATAAACCTTTAGGCGCTTCCCTGGTGGTGCAGTGGTTAGGAATCCACCTGCCAGTGCAGGGGACACGGGTTCGAGCCCTGGTCTGGGAAGACCCCACGTGCCACGGAGCAACTAAGCCCATGCGCCACAACCACTGATCCTGTGCTCTAGAGACCATGAGCTACAACTACTGAGCCCACATGCCACAACTACTGAAGCCTGCGTGCCTAGAGCCCGTGTTCTGCAACAAGAGAAGCCACCGCAATAAGAAGGCTGTGCACCGCAATGAAGAGCAGCTCCCCATCGCCGCAACTAGAGAAAGCCTGCATGCAGCAATGAAGACCCAACACAACCCAAAATAAATAAATTTATTTTTTAAAAAACAAGATAAACCTTTAAACATTTAGTGACAAAAAAAAGAAGAGATCAGTGGTTACCAGGTGCTAGAGATAGAGTATAAGTTCAAAGGGATAACACGAAAGTTATTTTGGGGTTAATAGAACTAACTGTTCTGTATCTTCACTGTGGTGGTAGTTACATGAGTCTATATATATTTATGCTAAAATAGAACTGTCCACCCAAAAAAAGGTCAATTTTATTATAAGAAATACTCTTCTAAATTAACTCATAAATCAAATGGAGATGTTGGAATGTAAACTAGAAAATATTCTGAACTGAATGACAGTGAAAATACTCCATACTAAAACTTATGGGATGTACCTAAAGCTATAATTAGAGGAAAAGTCATAATTATATATTAGAAAAGGAGAAAAATTCAAAACGAATGAGCTAAACATCCTTCTCAAGATGGTAGAAAATGAACAGCACATTAAACCTAAAGAAACTAAAAGAAGAAAATGTAAGAATTAGAATAATAAAAAGAATTAATGAAAACAAATACACACATAATACAAAGAAAGCCAAAGGTTGGTTGCTTGTAAAAACTAATAAAATTGATAAATTCCCAACAAGATTGATTAAGAAAAAAATGGAAAGCACAAACAATAGATATTAGGATGGAAAAAGAATTATTGCCACATAATTAATAATATATACAGAAAATCTTGATAGATTATAAAAAATTTTATGTCAAAAGAATTGAAGAGGGGCTTCCCTGGTGGCACAGTGGTTGAGAGTCTGCCTGCCGAGGCAGGGGACATGGGTTCGTGCCCCGGTCCAGGAAGATCCCACATGCCGCGGAGCAGCTGGGCCCGTGAGCCATGGCCGCTGAGCCTGAGCGTCCGGAGCCTGTGCTCCGCAGCGGGAGAGGCCACAACAGTGAGAGGCCTGCATACCGCAAAAAAAAAAAATTGAAGATTTAGAGGAAATGAACAAATTCCTAGAAAAAAAATTTAACTTGCCAAAACTGATACAGAAAGAAAGAGAAATCTAATTAGTCCTATAACCATTAAAGAAATTAAATCTACAAAATAATCTTTAGATCAACTGGCCTCACTTGTGAATCGTACCAAACATATATGGAAGAAATAACACTGAAATTACACAAACTCTTCAGCAATATAGAAAAAAAGGATACATTCTCTGACTCTTCAACTGATAAATGGATAATAATTCGTGCTACATCCATAAAACAAAGTACTACTTAGCAATATAAAGGAACAAACTGATACATGTATCAGCCTAAATGTATCTCAAAAGCATTACACTAAGTGAAAGAAGCCAGATGCAAGAGGCTACATACTGTATGACTCAGTTTATGTGCTATTAAGAAAAGGTAGAACTTTGTAGTTTGACAAGGTCTGGAAGTGGGGTAAGGATACTGCACACAGAGTATGAGGAAACTTTTTAGGGTTATGGAAATACTACATATCTTGATTGTGATCAGAGTTACATAACTGTATAGTTTGTTAAAGCTCAGAGAACAATATATCTAAGAAGTGAATTTTACCGCATGTAAATTATATCTCAATAAATCTGACAAAGACAAAACCTAATATAGCAATAAAAGTATACGAAAATTTCTAGAAACAGTATCAAAGTAAATATTTTAAGCAGACATTGCTCTGTTAGTTTCAGAAGCACACATCTTGTGATAAAATATCAACACAACTCCTCTGGGCTTAGGTTAGGCCATGACAATTTTTCAAATTAACTTTGCAGCTACAAATTTACTGCACCTAACACTACTGACTGATGGATGAAATCTAAACATCTTTAAATTAGAGTAAAAATCTAATAGTTACTTATCAATTCGAGCAATTGTATATATGTATTTACATAAAAGCACTACTCATTTGTCTAGATAGCTGTGAATGATGAAAACATATTTTTTTCTACTCTTATCTTCCACCATTTTTGTGGATTTAATTTCTAAGCAGTCACAATATAGGTTTTAACTTGGCTTATTACAAATACACATTACTTTTCAAAATCTGATACCTACCAGTTTCTTTTGCTAATGTGGAATGCCCTCCTTTATCTTTCTCAAGAAAAAGAAGCTAAGACTGCAACATGACAACCAAATTGATTTTCAGGATCTACTTCCAGGTGGCCTGTCACGGGCTGACACATCCACAGGGGCCAAAGGGTGCCATTTCAAAATCCCCTCTACGAGTTCAGAAAGAATTAAAACAGCAGCACTCATTGTTTTAATTCCCTAACTGTAATTGCTGTGTTAGTGATCACCACAAATATACTAGCATTTAAAAAGTGCTTTATGTCTATACCCGCAAGATCCAGTCTCTGAGATGCATCCCAATCTTCCTGTAGTTATGCACTATCTCAGAACCAAAGGACCACATCCTGAGCACTAAATGAAAAGCATTAACCCCAAAGACACCATCTGGAGTCTTTCTTTTATTATATACTTTCACTGCCTTGAAATGTAAGATATGTTAACAGCACTTACATGAATGGAATGTATTACAACTCACTCTGCTTTAGTGGAAAAGTGTACCCCATAACTAAATCTATCCAAAGAGATATATGTTATTCCTATTGTCTGGCTACATACACTCCATTTACTAGGATATTAAAAATATTTAAACCAACCACCTTAAAACTGTCCTATAATATCACATTAGGATATTAAAAAAAATTTCACAGATATGTATTTCTCAACCTTTGCTTTTTAATCAAAAGAGGTTAAACTTCTGTTTCTCTCCTTGTGCTGACCAAGATTTAATGAAATGTCAATCACATAGAATTATGGTTTATTCCAACCTGTTTTATTTTAGACATGCTATTGCAATGGTCACTAGTCTGGGAAGAAAGCCTATGAGAACTGAATAAACTAGACCTTTTTTTTTTAATATTGAACAGATTGCTTCTATTCGGATCAAAATGATTCATATCTGAGATACTCAACATGCTTACAATGAGGTATAAATTAGAATTATTGTGAGTAATTATAAGCAACAGCTTAGCTATTAGGGGAACTGCCTTTTTATTTAGGAAGAAAAAACTTGGCTGGCACTCCAAGTTTATTCCGTCTACATCTCTCTAAAAATAATGTAGAATTTTTACCTTACAAAACCATACGTAACCTAACTAAAGGCAAAGCACCAAGGCCTTCAGCAAAAAATCTCTATGGAATGGTATATTTAAATCTAGTAGTTTGCTCTATAACCACGTACTAAATCAACAGAGTAGGTGATACCAACTAAGATCCTGAAATAAACTAAACTAGGCAAGAAGAATCATCAGTGAGGACTGGAATTTTAATCAGTATTTAAAATATAATTCCTAGAAGTGACATACACCTTTTTAAACAACTGATGCTAAATGATATTAATTGCAGCATGATTGATAACATTTAAAGTACAGAAACGGATGGAGAAAGTTCAGTACACTTTTTAAAAATGTAGTCTACTGTATATATGCTGTCTACAAGACACCCACTTCAGGCCTAGGGACACATACAGACTGAAAGTGAGGGGATTGAAAAATACATTCTATGCAAATGGAAATCAAAAGAAACCTGGAGTAGCAATTCTCATATCAGACAAAATAGACTTTAAAACAAAGACGATTACAAGAGATAAAGAAGGACACTACATAATGATCAAGGGATCAATAGAAGAAGAAGATATAACAACTGTAAATACTTACACACCCAACATAGGAGCACCACAATACATAAGGCAAATACTAACAGCCATAAAAGGGGAAATCGACAGTAACACAATCACAGTAGGGGACTTTAATACCCCACTTTCACCAATGGACAGATCATCCAAAATGAAACTAAATAAGGAAACACAACCTTTAAATGATACATTAAACAAGACGGACTTAATTGATATTTATAGGACATTCCATCCAAAAACAACAGAATACACTTTCTTCTCAAGTGCTCATGGAACATTCTGCAGGATAAATCATATCTTGGGTCACAAATCAGGCCTTGGTATATTTAAGAAAACTGAAATTGTATCAAGTATCTTTTCCAACCACAATGTTATGAGGCTACATATCAACTACAGGAAAAAATCTGTAAAAACTACAAACACATGGAGGCCAAACAATACACTACTTAATAACCAAGAGATCACTGAAACAATCAAAGAGGAAATCAAAAAATACCTAGAAACAAATGACAATGAAAACATGATGACCCAAAATCTATGGGATGCAGCAAAAGCAGTTCTAAGAGGGAAGCTTATAACAATACAATCCTACCTTAAAAAACAAGAAAATCTCAAATAAACAACCTAACCTTACACCTAAAGCGACTAGAGAAAGAACAAAAAAAAACCCCCAAAGTTAGCAGAAGGAAAGAAATCATAAAGATCACAGCAGAAATAAATGAAAAAGAAATGAAGAAAACAAGAGCAAAGATCAATAAAACTAAAAGCTGGTTCTTTGAGAAGATAAACAAAATTGATACACCATTAGACAGATGCATCAAGAAAAAAAGGGAGAAGACTCAAATCAATAGAATTAGAAATGAAAAAGGGGAAGTAACAACTGACACTGCAGAAATACAAAGGACAATGAGAGATTACTACAAAAAACTATATGCCAATAAAATGGAAAACCGGGAAGAAATGGACAAATTCTTAGAAATGCACAACCTTCCGAGACTGAACCAGGAAGAAATAGAAAATATGAACAGACCAATCACAAGCACTGAAATTGAAATTGTGATTAAAAGTCTTCCAAAAAACAAAAGCCAGGGGCAGGAGGAACCAAGATGGCGGAGTAGAAGAACGTGCTCTCACTCCATCTTGCGAGAACACCAGAGTCACAACTAGCTGCTGGGCAATCATCGATAGGAAGACACTGGAACTCACCAAAAAAGATACCCCACATCCAAAGACAAAGGAGAAGCCACAATGTGATGGTAGGAGGGGCGCAATCACAGTAAACTCAAATCCCATAACTGGTGGGTGGGTGACTCACAGACTGGATAACACTTATACCACAGAAGTCCACCCACTGGAGTGAAGGTTCTGAGCCCCACATCAGGCTTCCCAACCTGGGGGTCCGGAAACAAGAGGAGGAATTCCTAGAGAATCAGACGTTAAAGCCTAGTGGCAGTTGATTGCAGGACTTCAACAGGACTGGGGAAAACACAGATTCCACTCATGGAGGGCACACACAAAGTAGTGTACGCATCGGGACCCAGGGTAAGGAACAGTGAACACAGTGGAGACTGAATCATAATTACCTCCCGGTGTTGGAGGGTCTCCCGCAGAGGTGGGTGTTGGCAGTGGCTCACCGTAGGTACAAGGAAATTGGCAGGAGAAGTTCTGGGAAGCACTCCTTGGTGTGAGCCCTCCCAGAGTCTGCCATTAGCCCCAGCAAACAGCCCAGGTAGGCTCCAGTGTTGGGTTGCCTCAGGCCAAACAACCAACAGGGAGGGAACCCAGCCCCACCCATCAGCAGTCAAGTGGCTTAAAGTTTTACTGAGCTCTGCCCACCAGAGCAACACTCGGCTCTACCCACCACCAGTCCCTCCAATCAAGCCTCTTAGATAGCCTCATCCACCAGAGGGCAGACAGCAGAAGCAAGAAGAACTACAATCTTGCAGTCTGTGGGAAAAAAACCACATTCACAAAAATATAGACAAGATGAAAAGGCAGAGGGCTAAGTACCAGATGAAGGAACAAGATAAAACCCCAGAAAAAAAACTAAATGAAGTGGAGATAGGAAACTTTCCAGAAAAAGAATTCAGAACAATGTAGTGAACATGAACCAGGACCTCCAAAAAAGAATGCAGGCAAAGATCAAGAAGATGCAAGAAATGTTTACCAAAGACCTAGAAGAATTAAAGAACAAACAAACAGAGATGAACAAGACAATAACTGAAATGAAAACTACACTAGAAAGAATCAATAGCAGAATAACTGAGGCAGAAGAACTGATAAGTGACCTGGAAGACAGAATGGTGGAATTCACTGCCACGGAACAGAATAAAGAAAAAAGAATGAAAAGAAAGGAAGACAGCCTAAGAGACCTCCGGGACAACATAAAATGCAACAACATTCGCATTACAGGGGTCCCAGAAGGAGAAGAGACAGAGAAAGGACCAGAGAAAATATTTGAAGAGATTATACTCGAAAACTTCAATAACATGGGAAAGGAAATAGCCACCCAAGTCCAGGAAGTGCAGCAAGTCCCATGCAGGATAAACCCAAGGAGAAATATGCCGAGACACATAGTAATCAAACTGGCAAAAAATAAAGACAAAAAAATATTATTGAAAGCAGCAAGGGAAAACCAAAAAATAACATACAAGGGAACTCCCATAAGGTTAACAGCTGATTTCTCAGCAGAAACTCTACAAGCCAGAGGGAGTGGCATGATATACTTAAAGTGATAAAAGGGAAGAACCTACAGCAAAGAGTTCTCTACCCGGCAAGGATCTCATTCAGATTCAATGGAGAAATCAAATGCTTTACAGACAAGCAAAAGATAAGAGAATTCAGAACCACCAAACCAGCTCTACAACAAATACTAAAGGAACTTCTCTAAGTTAGAAAAAGAAAAGTAGAAAAGGCCTAAAAAAACAAACCCATAACAATGAAGAAAATGGTAATAGGAACATACATATATATAATTACCTTAAATGTGAATGGATTAAATGCTCCAACCAAAAGACACAGGCTCCCTGAATGGATACAAATATAAGACCCATATATATGTTGTCTACAAGAAACCCACTTTAGACCTAAGGACACATACAGACTGAAAGTGAGGGGACAGAAAAAGATATTCCATGCAAATGTAAACCAAAAGAAAGCTGGAGTAGCAATACTCATATCAGATAAAATAGATTTTTAAATAAAAGATGTTACAAGAGACAAGGAAAGACACTACATAATGATCAAGGAATCACTCCAAGATATAACAATTATAAATGTTTATGCACCAAACATACAAGCACCTCAATACATAAGGCACATGCAGACAACCATGAAAGGAAAAATTGACAGTAACACAATAATAGAGGGCGACTTTTTTTTTTTTTTTTTGCGGTACGCGGGCCTCTCACTGCTGTGGCCTCTCCCGTTGCGGAGCACAGGCTCCGGACGCGCAGGCTCAGCGGCCATGGCTCACAGGCTCAGCCGCTCTGCGGCATGTGGGATCTTCCCGGACTGGGGCACGAACCCGTGTCCCCTGCATTGGCAGGCGGACTCTCAACCACTGTGCCACCAGGGAAGCCCTAGAGGGCGACTTTAACACCTCACTTACACCAATGGACAGATCATCCAAACAGAAAATTAATAAGCAAACACAAGCTTTAAATAACACAACAGACCATATAGATTTAATTGAAATTTATAGGACATTGCATCCAAAACCAGCACATTACACTTTTTTCTCAAGTGCACACGGAACATTCTCCAAGATAGATCACGTCTTGGGTCACAAAACAAGCCTCAGTAAATGTAAGAAAATTGAAATCATATAAAACATATTTTCTGACCACAATGCTATGACATTAGAAATCAATTACAGGGAAAAAAACCGTAAAAAACACAAACACATGGAGGCTAAACAATACATTACTAAATAATCAAGAGATCACTGAAGAACTCAAAGAGGAAATCAGAAAATACCTAGAGACAAATGACAACAAAAACACAACGATCCAAAACCTACGGGATGCAGCAAAACAATTCAAATAGGGAATTTTATAGCAGTACAAGCGTACCTCAAGAAAAAAGAAAAATCTCAAATAAACAATCTAAAATTACATCTAAAGGAACCAGAGAAAGAAGAACAAACAAAACCCAAAGCTAGCAGAAGGAAAGAAATCATAAAGATCAGAGCAGAAATAAATGAAATAGAAACAAAGAAAACAATAGCAAAGATCAATAAAACGAAAAGCTGGTTCTTTGAGAAGATAAACAAAATTGATAAACCATTAGCCAGACTCATCAAGAAAAAGAGGGAGAGGACTCAAGTCAATAAAATTAGAAATGAAAAAGGAGAAGTTACAACAGACACAGCAGAAATACAAAGCATCCTAAGAGACCACTACAAGCAACGCTATGCCAATAAAATGGACAACAAACAAAAGTCCAACATATAAAAGTCGGGGACCAGATGGCTTCACAGATGAATTCTATCAAACATTTAAAGAGCTAACACCCATCCATCTCAAACTCTTCCAAAAAACTGCAGAGGAAGGAACACTCCCAAACTCATTCTATGAGGCGACCATCACCCTGATACCAAAAACAGACAAAGATTTCACAAACAAAGAAAACTACAGGCCAATATCACTGATGAACATAGATGCAAAACTCCTCAACAAAATACTACCAAACAGAATCCAACAGCACATTAAAAGGATCATACACCATGATCAAGTGGGGTTTATCCCAGGAATGCAAGAATTCTTCAACATACGCAAATCAATCAATGTGATACACCATGTTAACCAACTGAAGGAGAAAAACCATATGATCACCTCAATAGATGCAGAAAAAGCTTCTGACAAAATTCAACATCCATTTATGATAAAAACCCTCCAAAAAGTAGGCATAGAGGGAACTTACCTCAACATAATAAAGGCCATATATGACAAACACACAGCTAACATCATCCTCGATGGTGAAAAACTGAAACCATTTCCACTAAGATCAGGAACAAGACAAGGTTGCCCACTCTCACCACTATTATTCAACACAGTTTTAGAAGTTTTAGCCACAGAAATCAAAGAAGAAAAAAACATAAAAGGAATACAAATCAGAAAAGAAGAAGTAAAACTGTCACTGTTTTCAGATGACATGATACTACACATAGAATATCCTAAATATGCTACCAGAACACTACTAGCGCTAATCAAAGAATTTGGTAAAGTAGCAGGATACAAAATTAAAGTACAGAAATCTCTTGCATTCCTACACATTAATGATGAAAAATCTAAAAGTGAAATTAAGAAAACACTCCCATTTACCATTGCAACAAAAAGAATAAAATATCTAGGAATAAACCTACCTAAGGAGACAAAAGACCTGTATGCAGAAAATTATAAGACACTGATAAAAGAAATTAAGGATGATACAAATAGATGGAGAGATATACCATGTTCTTGGATTGGAAGAATCAACATTGTGAAAATGACTATCCTACCTAAAGCAATCTACAGATACAATGAAATCCCTATCAAACTACCACTGGCATTTTTCACAGAACTAGAACAAAAAATTTCACAACTTGTATGGAAACACAAAAGACCCCGAATAGCCAATGCAATCTTGAGAAAGAAAAACAGAGCTGGAGGAATCAGGCTTCAGGACTTCAGACTACACTACAAAGCTACAGTAATCAAGACAGTGTGGTACTGGCACAAAAACAGACATATAGATCAATGGAACAGGATAGAAAGCCCAGAGATAAACCCACACACATATGGTCACCTTATCTTTGATAAAGGAGGCAAGAATATACAGTGTAGAAAAGACAACCTCTTCAGTAAGTGGTGCTGGGGAAACTGAACAGGTACATGTAAAGGAATGAAATTAGAACACTCCCTAACACCATACACAAAAATAAACTCAAAATGGATTAAAGACCTAAATGTAAGGCTAGACACTATAAAACTCTTAGAGGAAAACATAGGCAGAACACTCTATGACATAAATCACAGCAAGATCCTTTTTCACCCACCTCCTAGAGAAAGGGAAATAAAAACAAAAATAAACAAATGGGACCTAATGAAACTTAAAAGCTTTTGCACAACAAAGGAAACCATAAACAAGACGAAAAGACAACCCTCCAAATGGGAGAAAATACTTTCAAATGAAGCAACTGACAAAGGATTAATCTCCAAAATTTACAAGCAGCTCATGCAGCTCAATATCAAAAAAAAAAAGATAATAACCCAATCCAAAAATGGGCAGAAGACCTAAATACACGTTTCTCCAAAGAAGATATACAGATTGCCAACAAACATGAATGAAGGCTCAACATCATTAATCATTAGAGAAATGCAAATCAAAACTACAATGAGGTATAACTTCACACCAGTCAGAATGGCCATCATCAAAAAATCTAGAAACAATAAATGCTGGAGAGGGTGTGGAGCAAAGGGAACCCTCTTGCACTGTTGGTGGGAATGTAAATTGATACAGCCACTATCGAAAACAGTATGGAGGTTCCTTAAAAAACTAAAAATAGAACTACCATACGACCTAGCAATCCCACTCCTGGGCATATACCCAGAGAAAACAATAATTCAAAAAGAGTCATGTAGGGCTCCCCTGGTGGTGCAGTGGTTGAGAGTCTGCCTGCTGATGCAGGGGACACGGGTTCATGCCCCGATCCAGGAAGATCCCACATGCTGCGGAGCAGCTGGGCCCGTGATCCATGGCCGCTGAGCCTGAGCGTCTGGAGCCTGTGCTCCGCAATGGGAGAGGCCACAACAGTGAGAGGCCCGTGTACCACAAAAAAAAAAAAAAAAAGAGTCATGTACTACAATGTTCATTGCAGCTCTATTTACAATATCCAGGACATGGAAGCAAGTTAAGTGTCCATCAACCTATGAATGGATAAAGAAGATGTGGCACATATATACAATGGAATATTACCCAGCCATAAAAAGAGATGAAATTGAGCTATCTGTAGTGAGGTGGATGGACCTAGAGTCTGTCATACAGAGTGAAGTTAGTCAGAAAGAGAAAAACAAATACTGTATGTTAACACATATATATGGAATCTAAAAAACAAAAAGAAAATGGCAATGAAGAACCTGGGGCAAGACGGCAGTAAAGACACAGACCTACTAGAGAATGGAACTGAGGATACAGGGAGGGAGAAGGGTAAGCTGGCACAAAGTGAGAGAGTGGCATGGACATATATACACTATCAAATGTAAAACAGCTAGTCGGAAGCAGCCACATAGCACAGGAAGATCAGCTCGGTACTTTGTGACCACCTAGAGGGGTGGGATAGGGAGGGTGGAAGGGAGGGAGACACAAGAGGGAAGAGGTATGGGGATATATGTATATGTATAACTGATTCACTTTGTTATAAAGCAGAAACTAACACACCATTGTAAAGCAATTATACTGTAATAAAGATGTTAAAAAAAATAAACTGTAGTCTAGGGACTTTGATAGAAGTGATGTGTTTATGTGTGTGCACATGCACAGTTATACCAGGCATGGAGTAGTAGGAAAAAAGGAGGTTATTTTCCTAATACCCAAAATTCAATTTTACCATTTTTAAATGCTTAAAAGCTGCATTTTGTTACCTAGAAACAACTTCTAAAACGATTACTTATTCATACATTCTACAAATATTTCAGTACTTGTTATGATCCAAGAAAATATAAATACAATGTTGAATACAACAGACACGGTATTGAATATGTGTAATCTGGCAATTATGAAATTTTATACAAAGCTCTCTTTTATTACAAAGCTCTCGTTCAGATTAGGTGTAGATACTATGAGTGCTAACTGCAGAGCTATTTAGCACACTCATGAGGGGCAGGAAATACTTCATAAAGGATGTGACCTCTAAAATGAGCCCAAAACATCAACAGAACTGTCAGGAGAGGTAGGGAAGAAAGAGTTTTTAAGGCTGAGGGAATATCTCTTTAAAAAGGCACAAAAGTAAGAAAAAAGAATGACAGCTGAGAAACTGGTAATCACGGGAATCAATAATTAAATTTGTGTTATTCAAAAAAAATAGAATCACTACCATGTATTGAAATCCTACTACATAGTACTAGCCTCTTACACACACTGCTTCTAATCTTTACAGCTTTTCAACTATCATTATCCTAATTTTACAGAAGAAATTTAAGGCTTAACAAGAATAACTTGCCCTTGTCAGGAAAAAATTTTAAATGAGATGAGATGACCAAATAAGATGATTGGATGTTTTGTCTAGGGTGCATTTCCAAGTTATCTCCACTTTTCTGCTTTTCCTCATCTGACATATTTTTAAATTCCACAAATTATCAATAATTGATAGCAATGCAAACATTTACTTTCCATAGATATGAAAAAGAATTTTTCCAGTGGAGTTATAACTGATTTCCCTCCCCACGTGGAAGAAGGCAATTTTGAATCAATTAAGCAAGTTTGTGTCCAGTATTCCTGGTGGCCTATGTATGTGTCTGTTCTTTGGATTCTCCTTGAGCTCCATGTAACATCTTACTGGGTTCCCTCATTAATTAATGAGCTAACAGCTTTGGCATAGGTTTATGTACATGTTTATGAGTCATGATTTTACCTTTTTAAAACATTATCCTTTAATATCTCCAAAGCAAAATAAGTCAGAATTTGAAGGTTTGTGTGGATTCTGCATGGTTCCAAAGACAAAGTTCTTCCATCCCATACAACTCACTACTTCTCTCCTTTTAATCTTGAATGGTAATGCCAACATAATTTTTGTAATACCTCTTGTAAGGGGTCTCACCAAATTTTTGATAGTCCATGGGATAAAACTTACTAAAAAGTCCAGCTTGTGGCTACTTTCACTCTTACTAATTCATACAACCATGATTCATCAGCTTCTTGTGGAATGAAAAAGGAAAATAAAAGTACCTTCTCTCATTCCAAGTCTTTTTACAGTCAGGCAACCACAAAAAAGAAAGAATGAACCTACAATTCATGCCATTTATTACTCTATCAGGCATAATTCAAGTCAAATTCCATTGGGCAAAGTCTGGGATAGTTAAAAGTACTAATATAATGAATAAGAGAAAGGTGGTGACCTGGGGGAGAACTTATGAAACCCTTGTCTCCTGCTTTTGTTGATTATTCTTTTTGTTATGATGGATTCCCTGTCTTGACCTCACCTTTTCTTTTTTTTTTTTTGCGGTACGAGGGCCTCTCACCGTCACGGCCCCTCCTGTTGCGGAGCACAGGCTCTGGAGGCGCAGGCCCAGCGGCCATGGCCCACGGGCCCAGCCACTCCGCGGCATGCAGGATCCTCCCGGACTGGGGCACAAACCCGCGTCCCCTGCATCGGCAGGCGGACTCCCAACCACTGCGCCACCAGGGAAGCCCTGACCTCACCTTTTTGAAAAATAACAGATTGTTTCTGTTAAACAAAACTAATAGCTAGTGACAAATACCCAAACCCATATAATGGAAACTGGGTGGTAAATTTCACTGTAATATAAAATACCCAACAACATAATAAGCCACTGTTATGGCGTTCATTCAATTCACAAGGAAACTGTAAAACCTTTAATTTAAAAAGATGGTTTAAAGATGGTTTAAAGATGGTTTTGTTTACCTGCTTAACAAAATTGACAGTACGAAGCTTCTTTCACATGTTACAATGCCATGTGTTAAAGGTATATTTCCTTCGAACCAAACATTTACCCTTCGCCACTGGTGAAAGGCAACAAGATCTCTTTACAGAGTCTCGTCTTTTTCAATAAATTTTGCATGAAAACATGTTATCCTGGCACGAAGTTGCCTGCTGTCACATTCGAAGTGTAATAAATGTTTAATGAAAACAACACCACACAGCTTGGTGTCAGACAACAGCTATCACACAGCCCTGCTTTGATCGAAACAGACACTTAAAAGGAGTTCTAAGCACACTCTGCACCACAGAACTCTATAACCTATATGCAAATAGGGGTAAATTAGCATAAATGATTTCCTGCTGCATAAAGAAATAAGAGGTAAAGAAAAATAAGACAGCATCTAAGAGTATGGAACTGCTGTCAAACTCAGAGTCCAGCATTCCCAAACCACTTCCAACACCTTCTGCCAAGCACTAGGTAGGAAAAATGGGCTATAACTATAGCCCATATTAGCATGGGCTATAACTGAAGCCCAAGTTGACTGCTATCCCAGTGGCTTCTATACATATTTTCAAAAAGACTTAAGACAAATGATTTAGTGAGAGTCACATTTAAGAAATTCTATTTAAGACTTCCCTGGCGGTCCAGTGGTTAAGACTCCACACTTCCAATGCAGGGGGCATGGGTTCAATCCCTGGTTGGGGAAATTCCACATGCCATGTGATGTGGCCAAAAAAATTTTTTAATTCTGTTTAAATGCATTCCCCTCCAATTACCTACTAAAAAGCACTCCTTCAGTTGTCAAAATTTGTATCCAGAGGGAAATTCTTGACCTCTCTCTAAAAGTACAAAGCTTCAGAAAGTTATATAAAGGAAATGAGGAAGATAAGTATAAACGACGCAAGTGTTTGGGCAAAATATTCCAGAAGTCTTGATGGGCACATTTCTGAGTACAACATCCACCTACTGAAAAGCTAATAAGAATATAATAAAAGTGAAAACCTTTCACAGTAGCACATCATAGGGGAGAATAGGCTACGGAATACTAAATTAGGTTCCTGATGAATCCTAAAGTTACTCAAACTAAGAAAGCATTTTACTAGGCAATAACTGCTTTAAACCAAACTTTCCGGGCTGGTGGTTTAAATCATGATTGAAAATAAAGTTAAATCAGGGACTTCCCTGGTGGTCCAGTGGTAAAGAATCCATCTTCCAATGCAGGGGACGCAGGTTCAATCCCTGGTCAGGGAACTAAGATTCCACATGCCGCGGGGCAACTAAGCCCGCACGTCACAACTACTGAGCCCGCGTGCCTCAACTAGAGAGTCCACGTGCCACAAACTACAGAGCCCAGGCACTCTGGAGCCTGTGTGCCACAACTAGAGAGAGAAAACCCGCACGCCACAACTAGAGAGAAGCCTGCGCACCACAACTAGAGAGAAGCCCGTGTGCCGCAAGGAAGAGCCTGCGCGCCATAACAAAAAGATCCCGCACACTGCAACCCGCATGCCACGGTGAAGACCCGACGCAGCCAAAAATAGAATAAATAAATATTTTAAAAATAATAATAAAGTTAAATCAAATCCATCCAAATTCTACCCTTAAGGATGGCACTATGATTTAAAATCAATAGTAGAATGTCACTGGTGGCACTGACATTTACTCACAACTAATTTTTCAAGGAAGTTCATAAAATGTTTTATAGTGGATGACTATACTTTTTGGAATTTTATTAAAATGTTTCTAAAGAAGGCTCAGTAAGATACTAATCCACAGAAGACTCAAAAGGGGTGTACAATGTTCACAATCATCAAACCAAGTTGTAATTATGAGATGCCATGACAAGTTTCATATTTCTGATTTTTGACTCTCAATAAAAGCTTGCTTAAAATGATGTTGTTAATGTCCAGTTTAAATCTAATAACTCTAGTATTAATAAAATTTGTTTTCATATTGCAAAGACATGTCCTCAGAAAAGAAATATAATTATCTAATGATACACTGAATATTTGTTCTAAAAATTTGGGGGGGAAACTAATAAAAACAAACAAAATCTGTATCAGTATTTTAAAAATTAAATATTCTTAGAAACCAAATTTTATAAATGTAAAACATTAAAAATTAAAGTCATTAAACCTTTTTGATAAAATCTAAGACAAGGTTTGGTCGGTGTCTTTCTTATATTAATCTTTCACTCAGTGTTGTAAGGAAAGGCACCTTTTAATCCCTACAAACTCCTGATATCCTTCTAGTTTATATTAGGCCTCCCTTATTCAGCAAAATTATAAAATAAATAGATCAACTTATAACATTATAGACAAATCCTAATTATAATCATTCAAATGTTCCAGGAATTTCTAGAACTTGTACTTAATTAGCTGCTATTTTAAAAAGGTTTTTCAGAATTGCCTAATTTTATATCTTTTTTCTCAAAAGGCTAATAAAAAAAGCTCTTCCTTATTATTAGGCTCATAAATTCCTGCTTGAGCATTTCTTCCTCTCCTGCTTTTATTTTTCCCAATTTATAAAATATTCCCTTACCATTATTGTACTTACTCTCCTTGCTTTATATTTCATAAATGTATGCTTTATGTTCTAACAATATTTATAAATATTGATATTTTCAAACTGGTTTGATAAAAACAAAGATTGTTATATATAAAGAAACAGAATCACATGAGTTTTTATTTTCTCTTATGCGAGGAAGCATCTAGGTTATTTAGCACAAGCTAAAATATCTGTCATTGAGTCACACAATCACAATGAACTAATACGTCTAAGTCCAAATTCAATCATTTGTGAATCTTTTTTCCTTTCTCTCCACCTACACGTGTTCTTAAAAAAAATAATAAAAATTTCAAAAGATCCAATAAAACCATCACAAAAATACATTTAATTAAGGTCTAGAAATTTTTTGTCGTTTTATTAAATATAATTAAAACTAATTCTAAATAAACAGATTAAATGCTGACGTGGGAAAGTAAGGAAGAGAAAGGAAGAAAAGAAGGAATCAGTCTTTTACTAATGACAGATTTCTGACCCGATCAGAGAAAACAAGGCACAGAAAATTCTTTCTGTTTTCCTTAGCTATTTTCCAGGAAAGTTTAAGCAATAGCATATCACTTGATCTCAAACACTATATATCATCATCAATAATCATGGATTACTACAGAAATAAACATAGTGTACTATTAAGAGTCAAGATGCTGTTGTCAGTGAACCTGAATTAGAAAACTAACTCTGCCACTTATTTACAAGCCCTATGATCACAAGTGTTCATTTGTATAAATGGGAAAATAAAAGCACCTATTTCACTAGGTTATTATGAAAATTAAATAAGATAATACATAATGCTTAGCAAAATTTCTGATACCTAGAAAATATATTTAAATGTTAGATGCTTATTATTATGTCCACTGTAAGTAAAGCATTTTGTTCATACCTTATGTAGACCTGATCATAAAATTACTCTACTTGAGATTACTGGCTTCTCACTACCTTTAGAATTAACTCTCTCCTTAGCATAACATATACTCCAATAATCACCTCTCATCATTATTCCTCTTCTTCTCTAAACTAATCCCCATGAGACTTCAGTTTCTCAAATACGACATACCCACCTTGCTTTCCTCCAAGTATTTCCACATGGAGTTCATTTTGCATGCACCCTTCTTTCCCATCTCTTCCTTCCTTCAGTGTATAAACATCGCTTCTTCTGAGAGCCCGTCCCTAACATGCTGACTAATCTAGCTCAACCAGCTTAAAGTTCATGAAAATATCTTGCAACCAAAATGTGTCAAGACTGAGGATGAAACCCAATGTGCTGAGACTGGCCTGTTGGAACAATAAAAAGGGCGCAGGTCTGCTTACCTCCGAACTTTTTCTTATATTAGCAATAAATGTACTTAATTGTTTAAGCCATATGTTGACAAACTACAAACCCATGGGCAAATATAGCCAGCTGCCCATTTTTGTAAATAAAGTATAAAACTTTACTGGAATACAGTCATGCCACTCATTTAGTATTATCTATGGCTGCTTTCATGCTAAAAGGGCAGAGTTCAGTAGTTGGCAACAGAGACATATGGCCAAGAAAGCCTAATTTATTTACTACCTAGCTCTTCACAAAAAGTTTGCTGCTCTTGGTTTAAGCTAGTTTAGTTAGGTTTTGTTACTTATAGCCAAAAGTACCCTAACACATAACAGTTAGTTTCCTACAGAAACATTCATCTGATTTTACTGTAATTACTTATATATCTTCCCTTCTATATATGCTTATTTTGCCACCTGCATGAAATCTCCAAGTAAGACTAGCCTGCCGTTATGTCCCCATTACCTAACATATACTTGACAAATAGAAGGCATTCAAGTATTGTTGACTGAACAAGTGAACAAATGAATGAATGAGCATATCTGATCAATACCCAATAAATATTTATGAAAAACTACCATGTACATTAGGTACGCTGAGTAATACAAAAGAGTATAAGACCCATGCTCTGCCCTGAATGGCTTAAAGATCAGGTTTAGGAAATAAACATGTAAGCTGTAAAAAATATATGTAAGTTATTTCTGGAGCAAAACGGGGTGTATCTGTCATATATAAATACTACCATATTAAATGTATACATCAACCCCCCCCAATCCTGATTTCAGATCATACTAAATGGTATGAATTCATGTGGCCTTAGCACTAATCAGAAGGGAGGGCACATTGACATAACACCACCCTGTACTATGGTCCACTAAAACCATGAAGATGACTAAATCAGGCTACTCACAGCTTTTTGGCATCAGTACTCATGGCCCTTCAACTGACACTTCTTGTTTTGACCTTGTTCATTGCCTTTGTTGAGATTTAAGAAATAATGACAAATACAACATTATTATCTTGTGAACCTGTCATCTAGTAATCAGTCCCTTGAACAAAATCAGCTCTGAGTGATGGCAGAATCTAACCTGTAAAGCTGGTGCCAACCTTCAAAATTAATGTCACCATATGGAACCCTTTCCTGAAGCCACCCGACCTCCCTTTTGATTCATGCTCTCATTTTTCCAACCTTTAAAATACCCCAAATAATGCTTTATGTAATATCAACTTCACACAACTGTGTAAATATTATTCTAAAAAGTAAAACTTGGTGAAGTAGAAAGCAAAGATTTAACGACCAGTAAAAATCATAGTCATTTCACATAGTCGTGTAATATCTAAAGTGTAAACCAAAAGGAGGAGGAAAAAAAGAACAAGGAGCACAGATTTCCTTGACTGATGTAATTTATTCACCCTCTTAGTCCATGTTTTCTTAGAAAACCTACTCTACATCTTCTCTTCAACTATCATCCTCCTGACTTTCTCCCTTTATCAACAGATTTCCCCCATATCCTCTCTGATCCTCACTCCATTCTACCAACTCTGGGTAAGTCAGGTTCCCTAGATTTACAGGCAGATATCCAACTCTATCTCCTCTCCTATAACATTCAACAGTCCTTAAAACTAGAAAAAGAACTCAGAATTTTTCAGGACCACAACTGCTCAATGTACATTAATGGCTATGGGGTGATCAGGGAAAGAAAGTCACACAATCATGTTACACTCTCCCAAAATCCACCACAAATTTATCATTTCAAAGAATATGTAAAAGCCAACAATCCAGGCAGTTTTATATAATATCACTGTAAATCTGGATTAAAAAATAAACACACAGACAACTGTGAAAAAGAGAGGGATGAGAAGAGCCCCATAACCTTTAATAAACTTAATTCTTCATAGAATCAAGATCTCAAGGAACCATAACCAAAATCTTGGTAAGCTCTTCAATTTAACACTAAAAAGTGATACACTAAAGATAAACACTTCTGTATTGAAGTATTAGAGTGAACATATATAGGGTGTTGAAAGACTAACAAAAGAGGATAAATGCTAAGATGTTCTAAACACTTCATAGAATAAAAGATCCCAATGTCGGTTTGGAATAAAACAAACAAGAAGCTGTAATTTAAGCCAGGAGTCCCCAACCACCACCCCAACCACTGATATCTGTCTGCGGCCTGTTAGGAACCAGGTTGCACAGCAGGAGGTGAGTGGTGGGCAAGCTAGCGAAGCTTCAGTTGCCGCTCTCCATCGCTCCCCATGGCTCGCATTACCACCTGAACCATCCCCCCAGCCTCACCACCACACACCCGTCCATGGAAAAATTGTCTTCAACAAAACTGGTCCCTGGTGACAAAAAGGTTGGGGACCAGAGATTTAAGTTACTAAACAAGATTTTATTTCACTTTAACATCTTCTAATTAAATAAACTGTTTTAAATGGACTTCAACCTCCAAACAGACAAAACTAGAATAACTGTTTCAATGATATCAATTCCAGAAAAAATAAATTCTGGGTCCCATATGCATATACACTCATCTAACATGTACATATACCTTAATATTGACCAAGTCCTCATTCTACACTGAAAGAGGTCTAGCCAACAGTAAATCACATGGTTCCCTCCCTTCGTTCCATCTTTATCCTTTTCCCCTAACAGTTTTACAATAAGCTAACAGACATCTTTAATTGTAAGTAGTCTTCAAATTTTAAATATTGTATTCATGATAAAGAACATGGAGCTTTCCTAACAAATTATGTAAATTTTCCTTTACTAACATACTAAGTTTTGACAGTGCTATTTGTTTCTAAGATTTGTTTTGTAAATATTAAATGAAAACAGGAATAGAAAGGAAGCACAGTAAAAATCTGAGGTAACTATTCTGATTTATCCTTTCTTTATTCTCTACTATATTCTCCTATTTTTTCCATCTTAGAAAAACCTCAGAAGATGAAAATTTAGTTTGATTATTGCTATGGAATCACGGAGTCATCACTGTTTTAGATCTGCTTCAACTTACCCACGTTTGATGCTGTGTAATTCCTTGTCCTTGCCTTTATCCTTTTCCTTTTCTCTTTTCTCCTTATCTCTGCCTTTACGTCGTTCTCTATCCCGAGACCGACTACGTGTTCTTCTGTGACTGGACCTTTCACTGCTTCGACTATGGGAACGTGGACGTGGTCTTGATCGGGACCTACAGTAAGTAGATTTCATTATATACGTTTAGTGTACATTTTGTATTATGAAATAAAAACATCCTTAAAAATTGTCTGAAAGAAAAGGACTTAGTTTTAGTTAAGGACTCAGTTAAATAACTGTTTGAAGCAAGCATGTAAAGATGATTCTTTATGAATAAGTACTCTGTTAAATGACATGAGGGAAACATATGTGTCAGCTTTACAGGAATATAAGGTTTAGTGTTTGTTTAATCAAAAAAGTCTTAAAGTTCAAATCAAATCTTCATTACTCAAATCTCCTCAAGATAATATAACAAATCTAAATGTATATTCTAATCTGCAAGGATTAGGGTCTTCCCTATCCCTACAATCTCTACTTTCTATATTGATTCTACCTAATTTCCTATTTCTAATTGTTAGAATAAAACTATTCCTCTACTCTACTATAATCCAGCTATTCTTTGCATAAAATGAAGGACAGTATTAGGATACATTATGTGCTTTTACAAAGTAAAGATTTTTAGGGGCTTCCCTGGTGGCACGGTGGTTGGGAGTCTGCCTGCCGATGCAGGAGACATGGGCTCGTGCCCCTGTCTGGGAGGATCCCACATGCCGCGGAGCGGCCAGGCCCGTGAGCCATGGCCACTGAGCCTGCGCGTCCGGAGCCTGTGCTCTGCAGTGGGAGAGGCCACAATGGTGAGAGGCCCATGTACCGCAAAAAAAAAAAAAAAAAAAAGATTTTTAGATCCTACCTTACAGTATTGACAAGAAAGCCTCTACCAGATTGATGATCCTATAGAAACTATAAAAAAACAACTAACTGAAGTCACTGAATAGTGACCAAAAAGAAGGCACTAACCTTAAAAAGGAACAAAATCTTACTATATAAATATGCTGTTGATTTAATGTAATTTCAAGCAATTAGATTATGAACCAAAAATGATGAGCAATGCCAACACTTGGAAAAAAGAAACAGCAGTAAGAAAGTTTCCCATTTTATCAGTTGCTTTCCTGAGGACAAGCCTAAGTCTGTGCCATGCAGGAGAGCTAAAACTCTAACAGAAAACTTTCAAATTTATGGCCTGAAAACCCAGAACAAAGACTCAAGGCAACCATCGCAAAATGAAAATGAAAGGGGAATCCTGGAAAAGAGTCAGTTAAAGGAGCCAAAAATTGTAGATGTAAACTCTATTCAAATCTCTGGCTGAACCCTACATCATGCATGTGAAGGGCAAACTCCAAATAGCTAAGGACGAAAGAACTGAACTAAAATTTCAACTGCCCGAAAGAGACTGAATTGTTGTAATTTTAATTCAACTAAGTTAATTCCCTGCTTTAAAAAAAAAGTAAACCAAAAAATCAATATTCTTCAGAGGAATATAACAGAATCCAGAGTACTCAAAATATGACATTCACCATGTCCATGATAAAATACAAAATTACTAGGTATACAATGAAATATGAAAAATGTGAGAAAAGATAGTCTATACTGAACAACCCTGAGATGAGCCAGATGTTGGAGTTAGCAGGCAAGGATTTTAAAGTAGTAAGTATAACTATGCTTGTAATGAATATAATGTTAAGAAATTTTAGAAGACAAACTAGAAGTAAAAAAAAAAATTCTGTAACTGAAAAATACAATCTCTGAAATTACCATTATGCTAAAAGAGATCTGAAGTAGATTGGCAGCAACAGAGGGGAAAAAAATCTGTGTACTTGAAAACAGATAAATCAAACTTTTCCCATCTGAAGAACTAAGAGGAAAAAAAGATTGTTAAAGGAAAATAAAAACAGATCCTATAAGATCTGTGTGACAACATTCAAGTGTCTAACATGTTTATTTAAACTCATAAGTAGAGAAAATAATGAGATAGAAATCAATTTCAAGTGGTGGTCAAAATTTCCCCAAATTTAGTGAACAAAAAATGTACAGATTCTATAACTTTAGTTAACTCCAAAATAAAAATATGAAGACCATGATTAGTAAATCCATAGTCAAGCTGATGAAAACTAAAGATAAAGCGAAATCTTGAAAGTGTTCAGAGAAAAAATGGACACGTTACATACAAAAGAACAATGACATGAATTACTGCTGGCTTCTCATAAGAAACAATGACGATCAGAAGACAGTGGAACAAAATTCTTAACATGATGAAAGAAAAAAAAAAAATCAACCCAGAATGTTATACCCAGCAAAAATAAGTGTTCTACTTACAAAAATAAGTGTTCTACTTACTTCTGTTTTCTTGAGGGATATTTTTGCTGGGTATAAAATTCTGGGTTGATTTTTTTTTTTCTTTCACCACGTTAAGAATTTTGTTCCACTGTCTTCTGATCGTCATTGTTTCTTATGAGAAGCCAGCAGTAATTCATGTCATTGTTCTTTTGTATGTAACGTGTCCATTTTTTCTCTGAACACTTTCAAGATTTCGCTTTATCTTTAGTTTTCATCAGCTTGACTATGGTATTAATAGTCATGGTCTTCCTAACACCATACACAAAAATAAACTCAAAATGGATTAAAGACCTAAATGTAAGGCCAGACACTATAAAACTCTTAGAGGAAAACATAGGCAGAAAACTCTATGACATAAATCAGAGCAAGATCCTTTTTGACCCACCTCCTATAGAAATGGAAATAAAAGCAAAAATAAAGAAATGGGACCTAATGAAACTTAAAACCTTTTGCACAGCAAAGGAAACCATAAACAAGACAAAAAGACAACCCTCAGAATGGGACAAAATATTTGCAAATGAAGCAACTGACAAAGGATTAATCTCCAAAATATACAAGCAGCTCACGTAGCTCAATATCAAAAAAACAAACTACCCAATCCAAAAATGGGCCGAAGACCTAAAAGACATTTCTCTAAAGAAGATATACAGATTACCAACAAACACATGAAAGGATGCTCAACGTCACTAATTATTAGAGAGATGCAAATCAAAACTACAATGAGGTATCATCTCACACCAGTCAGAATGGCCATCATCAAAAAGTCTAGAAACAAGAAATGCTGGAGAGGGTGTGGAGAAAAGGGAACCCTCTTGCACTGTTGGTGGGAATGTATATTGATACAGCCACTATGGAGGTTCCTTAAAAAACTACAAATAGAACTACCACACGACCCAGCAATCCCACTACTGGGCATATACCCTGAGAAAACCATAATTCAAAGAGTCATGTACCACAATGTTCATTGCAGCTCTATTTACAATAGCCAGGACATGGAAGCAACCTAAGTGTCCATCGACAGATGAATGGATAAAGAAGATGTGGCACATACATACAATGGAATATTACTTAGCTATAAAAAGAAATGAAATTGAGTTATTTGTAGTGAGGTGGATGGACCTAGGGTCTGTCATACAGAGTGAAGTAAGTCAGAAAGAGAAAAACAAATACCATATGTTAACACATATATATGGAATCTAATTAAAAAAAACAAAAAATGGTTCTCATGAACCTAGAGTCAGTACAGGAATAAAGATGCCAACATAGAGAATGGACTTGAGGACACGGGGAGGGAGAAGGGTAAGCTGGGGCGAAGTGAGAGAGTAGAATTGACATACATACACTACCAAATGTAAAATAGATAGCTAGTGGGAAGCAGCTGCATAGCATGGGGAGATCAGCTTGGTGCTTTGTGACCACCTAGAGGGGTGGGATAGGGAGGATGGGAAGGAGATGCAAGAGGGAGGGGATATGGGGATATATGTGTACATGTAGCTGATTCACTTTGTTATACAGCAGAAACTAACACAACATTGTAAAGCAATTATACTCCAATAAAGATGTTAAAAAAAAGTAAAGAACTTTTTGAGATAAAGGAAAAGTAAAACATAATCATCAATAGTTAATAATATGCATTAAAGTACGTACTAAAGTAAGTTTTTCAGGCTAAAGAGAATGATAAATGATGGAAACTTGGACCTTTAGAAAGGAAATGAAGGCCACTAGAAATGGTAAATATATGGGTAAATATAAAAAATGACTTCCCTTTAGTTAAAATACATATGTACTTAAAGTAAAAATTACAGTATTTTACTGTAGGGTTTATAATGAAAGTGGATGTAATACATATAATCTCTACAGAATAAAGTATGGAGCACGTAAATTAACCTACACAGTTAGAAAGCTTTTACACGTCACGTGAACAGTGAAACAGTAACTCTAAGTACACTGAAACATACTTAAAGTACTGAATCGTAAGGGCATATATGTAATCCTTACAGTAGCCACTTAAAGGAAAAAAAAGAAATGAAATGCAAAGAAATATAGCTAAAAAGTCAAAAGATGAACTAAAAGAAAATTCTTAAAAATATTCATTAATCCAAAAGGAGGCTGGAAAGGCTCACATGTCTTCTCAGAAGACTTTCAGGATTGAGCAATTCCTGGCCAAGAAACAAAAGTAGAATTGTCCTATTCCCCAATGGATTCAGATGAAAACAAGTAATAAATCGAGTACACCTCCACAATGAGACACTGGAGAAGAACCAAGCTGGGTCTAAATCACACAAGAGATGGCACAAATATTTATGCTGTATGAAAGTCACTTACATCTTACCCTATCACTCTGAAAGCATACACTACTATCTGGACAGTTGGGTGCGTTTTATTGGGAAAATGATTTTTCTCTTTGTTTCTATGTTTCTGCACTAGTAGGTTGGTCCAGTAATAAATATGTGAGATCTTTTGTTTGAGAAGGGGAAAAAAAGCCAAAGCCTGTCCAAATAAATTAAAAAGCAACACACAACTATAAGCTATCTACAAGATATGCACTTTAAATATAGACACAGGTTGAAAGTAAATGGCTAAAATTAGATATATCATGTAAACAAAAATGGCTGGAATGAATATATTAATATCAAATAAAGTATCATCCTAGACACTCAGAAACTAGGAGTATTACCCCAAATAAAAATAGATACTTCATGATGATCAAAGGGTCAGTTCAAAAGTAGAAATCATACAAAATCTTTATCGGACCACAACAGAGTTAAATTAGAATTCAGTAACAATAAAACATACAGAAAAAAAACCAAAAGTGTAGAAATTAAATAATACACTTCTTAATAAATCATGAGTACAGTAAGAAATCACAAAAAAATTAGAAAATATTTTGAACTGAAAGGCAATAAAAATATAGCATATTTGAATTTGTGTGATGTAACTAATGCAATGTTTAGAGGGAAATTTATAGCTTTAGATGTTTATATTAGAAAAGAAGAAAAGTCTAAAACCAATTACCTAAGGTTCCATCTTAAGAAGCTAGACTAAGAAGAGCAAAGTATATCCAAAGTAAGTAGAAGAAAGGAAACATTAAAGAGCAAACATCAATGGAATAGAAAGCAATAAAGAAAATTAACAAAGCCAAAACCTGGTTCCACAAGAATATCAACAAATTTGGTAAATCCCCAGCTAGACTGATCAAGCAAAAAAGAAAAGAGCAAACACAAATTACCTAAATAAATAAAGCCTGTGGATAAAGAGATCACATGAACTAGTCCTGGGTACTTAGGACATATGTAGGGCTTGAAGAGAATTATATGGATTTCACTGGTAGTATGTTCTGTCTTCTTTCATCCTTAGCTGGTTCATTCAGTGAGTGAAGAGCAATACTGTATCATTAGATCACAAACTTTTTTTTTAATATGCGATCTTGAGAAGTTACAATATTTATTGCTAGGAATGTCAACATGGGTTTATTATACTAATTTACAAAGGTTAAATTTCCTTCATTTTCTCTTTGACTACTCCCTCTCAATTTTGACACATGCTTCTTTCCACATAAAATAAAGTTTTAATTTATCAATAATTTATTGCCCTCACAGACATTATCTATTCATTTTTAATGAAATCTTTTATTACATGTGGATATGTAAAAATTTTAACAGATTATTCTAAAATCTCTGAAAAATAATCAATCAGACTAAAGTTTTCTGATTAAAAGAAAGTAATAATAAAAATGAAGGGGGCCTTTTTTGTGATAATCAGAGCCACTACATATACAGTATATACACACACACACATTATGTTATCTTAATTTGGTTCTACATTATGATTCTGGCAATTACTTTTTCACTTAACCAGTGAAAATATAGTGTAACAAAAGACAGAGAGTTAAATATTAGTTTAAACTCTAACAACAAATCCCTAAGAGCTTCTTTTTTTTAAATAAAACTTTGAAGTAAGCTCATTTCTTAGTGGTTTGTTACTAAGAAAAATATACTGTTGGACAAAATGTGCAATCATTTGTGGATTACTGATAAGGTAGATTTTGGTAAAATCATGTTTTCACTGTATCTTAAAAATTAAATGTATATGCTCTTAATATACCCAAAGCTACAGAAGTATTAAGTTAAAAAATAAAGAAATTCTCATATAATGGTGTCCTCAAACAAGTTACTTCCTCTCTGGGCATCTGTTTCCTCATCTACAAAATGTTGATAATAATTACCTTTCAGGGTTATTATAAGGATTAAATAATAACACCAGTGAATTGTGAGATAGCAGACAGGTGATTTGGGAGTAGGCAGGCAATGAGAAAGAAGTAACTGTGGGATGCGCTAATCTAAATGAATGAGTAAAATCTGATTTAAAGAATATGAAATGTTTCTCTCATACCACAGCTAATCCAGTAAAGAGAAGTATTCTGATTCTGATAGACCTTTAAAATCTTAAGGTTGGCATAAGGATTACTTAAATTTCAATATATTTCTTTTATATAGGAAGGTAAATAATAATAATCTTGGTTAAAGATTATCATCTTCTCCACAGGAAACCCTCAGCAGCCAAATACATGCATGATCTTCACCAGTTTGCTACTAACATGGAAATCGTATCACCTATCATCCAAGCCTTTGGAAAATAAAAGGGGATTTTTTTTTTTTTAGAGTCCAGGAAGGCACTATAACATAAGGACAACAGGCCTAAATTGGCTTTGTCCCAGAGAAACCAGAAAGTAGGATCACTCTATCACTACCATAGCAAAGCTAAATACCACAATTAGAGGCCTTCTATCAATTACTATCTGCCTCACTCTCCCAACAGCAACTACTTTCCTAATCTCTACTCCTCCCAACTTACCCAATACCTGAAATAAACTCAATTATCTCCAAACTCATCTCATGGTTTTCCCTAACACAAAGATTCCACTGTAGAAAACATATGCCTACCACTCTCCAAAAATATTCTGCTCATTATGTCTCCATACAAGCAACACATGCCAGTCTGGAATATTCTTTTATAAATGTTGCTGATGTGGCTCAATGACCTAGACAGCAATAGCAGATCTATAATTTAAGTTACCCATGATGTCAAATTGAAAGAAAGTAATAAGTTTTAAAATATCACAGCAATGTCTTAATATTGATTATTTCAATTCTCATATTGTAGACCTCAACTTCGTTTATAGGCTATAAGAAGCAAAAAATGACTCTGAAGAGAATAGGGAAAAGATAGCAAAGCCAAAACACAGTTTTTGCAACATTATTAAAGTCTGTAAAAAGGACCACAAAATCAAATACAGATTTTAAATGAATTAAGCTGCTGACTTCTTTTCAGTCATGAGAATTACTTCAAACAATTCTGAGTAAAACTCACTTCCTAGACTATGAACAACCCCATTTACTTTATTAAGTAAATTTAATTACATATTTGAAGGCTCTCCACTAAGAACAAAGTAAAGAGTAAAGAGATTTCCTACTCTGACCAGACAAACAAAAAAGTCAAAGAAACTATACTAAAATTTAGAATGTTATTTTTCCCTCATTCCTTAAATAAATATGTTTCTGATAAATCACTCTAGAAGTCTCTAGAGTACCAAAGCCAATATGGAGATATATTATAAGCAAAGAAACATTTGATAAAAAATGTGGCACTCTAGAACACACAATATATAAGCAATAAATGGACAGCAAGATGTCCTATTATACCAGATAAATGTTTTCAATATCTACAGAATAGGAAGAATCACCATAACATCCCTGAATAAAATGAATTACTGCCCTCAAAAACCAATTTGTCAAGTTTCTTAATTGGCTAATAAGTTCTAAACACATGTAATCAAAATAAATATCCTAATATTTTATCTTTCAAAAACAATAACTACAATACTTCAAATAGTCTCTTAAGTAGAGTACTATAAAATAAAGACTACATTTACCATAAAATAAAACTACAATTAAAATTATACTTAATATTCTTACATTGAATAAACTAACATGGATTCTATGTCAAGATGACATTTTGAACTCACACATCTACTTTTGTCGCCAACCGAAATTGAACTAAAACCATAACAACAAGGGGGATTTTTTAAAAGGACCTACACTCTAGGACAGAGATACACTTTTGAAAAGGGAAGTGTCCACTGGTAGCTTGGTGGTGAAAGAAAACTAAAAATCAAGGGGCTGAAGCTCAGGGCTCTGTAAAAACAAGATGACATCAAAGGATCTGAAAACAGACCTGGCTTTTCCCATAGTTTCCCATTTATTAAAGAAACTCCACCTCACTGAATTAATAATAGTGCAGTGTCATTCAAGAAATCTTACAAGTCACCCAAAACCTTCAGTCCATCAATTGAATTGTCTGTTACTGCCAACCCAGGAAAATTCTGAACATTATCATGAACAACAACAAAAAAGAATCTAGGGAATTCCCTGGAAGACCAGTAGTTAGGACTCCAGCTCTCACTGCCAAGGGCTCAGGTTCAATCCCTGGCCAGGGAACTAAGATCCTGAGAGCCGTACTACGTGGCCAAAAAAAATAAAAATGAATCTATCATCCATACAAATCAACTATGAGAAATGAATCAAAGTTGGAACCAAATTTGTCAGGTGATACAAATACACAACACAAAAAGTGAAGAAGAGACTATAACATAACATTCCAACATTAATTAAACACAGCATATAATAAGAAACATAGGCATTACTGATAAAAGAGCCAAGAAAAAGAAACTTTAAAAAAAAGTAATTAAACACAAAAATAAACAAATGGGACCTAATGAAACTTAAAAGCTTTTGCACAGCAAAGGAAACCATAAACAAAACAAAAAGACAACCCTCAGAATGGGAGAAAATATTTGCAAATGCAACAACAGACAAAGGATTAATCTCCAAAATTACTGAGCTCAATATCAAAATAACAAACAACCCAATCAAAAAATGGGCAGAAGATCTAAACAGACATGTCTCCAAAGAAGACATACAGATCACTAAAAAACACATGAAAAGATGCTCAACGTCACTAGTTATTACAGAAATGCAAATCAAAACTACAATGAGGTATCACCTTATGCTGGTCAGAATGGCCATCATCAAAATATCTACAAACAATAAGTGCTGGAGAGGGTGTGGAGAAAAGGGAACCCTCTTGCACTGTTGGTGGGAATGTAAATTGGTACAGCCACTATGGAGAACAGTATGGAGGTTCCTTAAAAACCTACAAATAGGGCTTCCATGGTGGCGCAGCGGTTGAGAGTCCACCTGCCGATGTAGAGGACACGGGTTCGTGCCCTGGTCTGGGAAGATCCCACATGCCGCGGAGCGGCTGGGCCCGTGAGCCATGGCCGCTGAGCCTGCGCGTCCGGAGCCTGTGTTCCGCAACGGGAGAAGCCACAACAGTGAGAGGCCCACGTACCGCAAAAAAAAAAAAAAACTAAAAATAGAGCTACCATATGATCCAGCAATCCCACTCCTGGGCATATATCCAGAGAAAACCATAATTCAAAAGAGACATGTACCCCAATGTTCACTGCAGCACTATCTACAATAGTCAGGACATGGAAGCAACCTAAATGTCCATCAACAGAGGAATGGATAAAGAAGATGTGGTATATATATACAGTGGAATATCACTCAGCCATAAAAAAGAATGAAATAATGCCACTTGCAGCAACATGGATGGACCTAGAGATTGTCACACTGAGTGAAGTCAGACAGAGAAAGACAAATATCATATGAAATCACTTATATGTGGAATCTAAAAAAATGGTATAAATGAACTTATGTACAAAACAGAAACAGAGTTACAGATGTAGAAACCAAAGTTATGGTTACTGGGGGTAAGGGGGGGGATAAATTGGGAGATTTAGACTGACATATACACATTACTATATATAAAATAGGTAACTAATAAGGACCTACTGTATAGCACAGGGAACTCTACTCAATACTCTGTAATGGCCTGTATGGGAAAAGAATCTAAAAAAGAGTAGATATATGTATAACTGTTTCACTTGGCTGTACACCTGAAACTAACACAACATTGTAAATCAACTATACTCCAATAAAAAAATTTTTAATTAATTATTTATTTTTGGCTGCGTTGGGTCTTCGTTGCTGCACACGGGCTTTCTCTAGTTGCTGCGAGCGGGGGCTACTCTTCGTTGCAGTGCGCAGGCTTCTCACTGTGGTGGCTTCTCTTGTGGCAGAGCACAGGCTCTAGGTGCGCAGGCTCAGTAGTTGTGGCTTGTGGGCTGTAGAGCGCAGGCTCAGTAGTTGTGGCACACAGGCTTCATTGCTCTGTGGCATGTGGGATATTCCCAGACCAGGGATCAAACATGTCCCCTGCATTGGCAGGTGGATTCTTAACCATTGCGCCACCAGGGAAGTCCCCCCAAAATTTTTTTAAATACAATAAAAGTAGTAGAAAGGACAAGAAGTAAGTAATAGACAAGGCAGACAATGAACATCAAACCTCACTAAGGCTCCAG
This sequence comes from Orcinus orca, assembly GCF_937001465.1. Lineage (NCBI taxonomy): Eukaryota > Metazoa > Chordata > Mammalia > Artiodactyla > Delphinidae > Orcinus > Orcinus orca. Next base: position 43,037,319 of record NC_064563.1, on the reverse strand, counting down.
AAGAAGAAAAAACAAGGTAAGAGAACTAATATTACAATCATAATCCAAAGACACTTTTGGAACTAAAAGAATCTACATGTAGAAAGGATCCACTGTATATATGGGGAAATGGATTAACCACAATCAACTCTGAGATAGATCCTGATGAAGTTACTGCACATTAATGATAAAGGAAAAAGAACACTGATCAAGTTGATATAAAGAAAGTCAAGTTGGCATCAGTCTGCTCAACTGTGAGATACACAACAAAAAAATGGCTTTAATTTTCCTTGAGGAGCTCAAGGGGGAAAACGTGTGCTCACAATGTTACACCTAGTTAAGCTATCCTTAACTACTAAAACTACAAGAAAAAAAAGTGACAAAAGTACTTATTTATGTTAGACTTACTAAAGTCAAGGACATGCTACAATTTCTAGGTTAAGCACTCAAAGCAAAATTAAAAGAAACTAAGCTAAGGAGGTGGGAGAGGGATGGATTGGGAGTTTGGGATTAGCAGATGCAAACTGATATTATATATAATGGATAAACAACAAGGTCCTACTGTATAGCACAGGGAACTGTATTCAATATCCTGTGATAAACCCTAATGGAATAGAATATGAAAAAGAATATATATATGTATAACTGAGTTACTTTACTGTACAGCAGTCATTAACACAACACTGTAATTCATCTATACTTCAATAAAAACAAAAAAAGAAAGTAAGCTAACAAGCTAATAAAAGTAATCCAAAGAAGGTAAGAAAGTAGAAAAAAGAAAAAAATGGATTGGACATATAGAAAACAAAGAATAAGATGGAAGATTTAAATCCAAATATAACAGGAATCAATAAACATAAATAGACTAAATGATACAATTGAAGGAAAAAGACTGTCAGACTAAAAAAAAAAACTATAGCGAGCTTTCAAAATGAACATGTTAAATATAAAAACAGAAAGTTTGAAAGTAAAAGAAAAGAAAAAGATATCATACAAGCACTAACAAAAAGATGGTGAAATTACATCAACATTATACATGATCTGAAACATCATTTCAAAGTAAGAAATATTTCTAGAAATAGAGACTTTCATGAAAAGGTCACTCCAAAAAGAATATAAAACTATCCTGAATTTGCATACACTTATTTACAGAGCCTCAAAATATATAAAGCAGAAGCTGGTAGAACTTGATGAAAAACAGACAAATCTACAATCAAGAGCTGTCTGTGAGCTCTCTTAGTAACTGATAAAATAAGCAGGTTTTAAATGGAAAAAAAAAAAGTAAAGATATAGAAGGTTAGAACAAATGGTTAAATTCACCTATTTAACCTTTTTAATCAAGTGTATCTGTAATATTTCCTAAAATAAATCTTATGATGGGCCATAAAGCTAATCTCAACACATTTCAAAGTTGAAAGGTCTTTCAGATTATGTTCTCTAACTACAGTGAAGAAAATAAGAAAAATAAAGGACAACTAGAAAAGCCTCCAAATGTTTGGAAATTAAGTAACATATTTCTATATAACCTATGGGAAAGATGAAGTCACAGTTTTATTTAAACTGAATGAAAACTAAAATATGGCACATCAAAAATGTGTAGGCTATGGGCTTCCCTGGTGGCGCAGTGGTTGAGAGTCCACCTGCCGATGCAGGGAACACGGGTTCATGCACTGGTCTGGGAAGATCCCACATGCCACGGAGTAGCTGGGCCCCGTGAGCCATGGCCGCTGAGCCTGCACGTCCGGAGCCTGTGCTCCGTGATGGGAGAGGCCACAACACTGAGAGGCCCATGTACCGCAAAAAAAAAAAAAAAAATGTGTAGGCTATAGCTACAGTACAGTGAAGAGGAAAATTTGTAGCACTGAATACACATATTAGAAAAGAATAAAAGCTAAAATAAATGATCTAAGCTTCCATCTCAAGGAGCTACAAAAAGAATAGAAAACTATACTCAAAGAAGGTAAAAGGAAAGAAATAAAGAAAAAAATTTTAAAAATAATGAATCAGAAGATCAAGAAAGACAAAGTTAATTCTTAGAGAAGATTAGTAAAATTGATAAACCCCTGGTGGAAATGACAAAGAAAAATACAGAAATCATAAATAAAATAATCAATTTTGCAGTTAAATGGCCTTTTGCCCATAGGGGTTAAAGGCCATGGGAATACCCCTCCCACCATAAACAAGTAGAAAAGAAAACAAAATGTATTTAACAACTATGTCAGACATTGGACAATTGGCAGCACAGAAGTGTAATTCCCCAAGAAAAGGGAAACAAAAAAGGGAACCCTAGGATTGTCCCGGCTTACTGCCTTGGGGAAGTTTCCAAGCCACAGAGCAAGGAGAGGGAACTCAAATGAAGCTTCATAGACTCGCTGAGTTAGGGAGACAGAGACAGACCTTCAAGGAAGCCAAGGTGCTAGACTTTGTAAGGCATTATACCAAACTGAAGGAAGTTGGACAGAGACAGGGATCCAGAAATCTGCAGAGGCTCTCTAGATCTTTGACAAGTTCCAGTCTACAAATATGTGAAATGAAATTCCAAGGGACCAGGGAAAAATACACTGGACAGCAACAGAAATCCAGAATAACACATTGGGGAGAAGTAGTGTTCTACCTGCCAGAGTTGAGACACTTTGTACATAAGATATTGTAAAGAGTCAAGTATTAATTCTGGAGCTAAACTAGCCATAGAGTAAAGGTATTCTGGATCCATCCTAATAACAAAGCTTAAAAGCAAGCCTTGATATTGACAAAATACTACCTGATGAAGATAGATCATGGCTACATGAGGGTTTATTATACTATTCTCTGTTTTAATGAATGCTTAAAATTCTCCATGCAAAGGCTAAAAAAATTATTTGAAACTTCATTTATAAGTCTGTTATTTGAAACACATAAAAATCACTATGGCTTTTCAATCCAATTCACAGAAGCCTATTGACAGAAAATACCTTAAACCTTGTATTAAAAGACTATTTCAAATATACCCAACAACAAAATGCTATTTCTTTGGGGGAAAAAACACACATTCTGAATTTTAACTAAGATAAATTAAGTGGGTTAATACTCTTCAGCTTTGGTCAATACTTGATCCTACATCTACTTTAGAGAAATCTATCTGGATCAGTAAAGTTGCCAAGTGTTTTAAACTGCAAAACCAAGGTTAACTGTCCTCACTAGGGGCAGAGGATGAAGCCTCTAGTTGCTATAGACCAAGTGTTTGTAAACAGGGTTTGTTTGTATATTTCTGACACAGTAATTCCCTATTCATAGTGTCCTAACTGAAGAAGAATCTTTCTTATCAAAATTTCAGAGACACTTACTTGGACCTAAAACTTGCATCAAGTTTTACAACTGAATTATCAGAATTCAAAGCTGGTAAATAAAAATCAAAGCCAATCCTGCATTTATTTGATACTTAATGCTCTAAAATATGCAAAATAATATACTTGTTTAGTGTATCTCTTTAGCAAAATGCTGTAGGGCACAATATTTGCCCCTATTATTACTAAGGACTTCTACATGATAAGAAGTATGTCAGCTATATTCATCTATTTTATCTCTTTTAATTCTCCAGAGTATTTAAACATATAGTTGTTACTGTCATCACCTTTTGGTGTTTGGTGGGAATTTTTTTTCTTGCTTTGGGGGCAAGCAAGTTGGGTTATATTTTTGGTTTGGTTTGGTTTGGTTTTTGCTTTGAGAAAACTGAACTCTGAAAAGTTCAGAGGCCACAGAAACAATGTGTGATAGAGCTGAAATCTGAACCGACATTTGTCCACGTCCTTTCAACTACAGCCCACTGCCAGTAAGATCTGACTGCAGTATCATTTTCCAATAAAACCTATAAAAAAGAAAATAAATATCTATACAGATTCATTTCTAAAACATTATCAAAAGATTTAACCCCACCTTATTATAAGCAGATCCAGTCAACTAAATATCTTGGAATTCTCATGTCAATCTTCAAAAATGCCCAATCATCATCTCTAGTCCCCCCATTTTTAAGAGAAGATATTAAAAGGTAGAATTGGGAAGAAAAAAAAGCAAAAAAAAAATATATATATATATATATATATGCAGAATGCCAATGCCTCCCCTGCTAAAAAAGCATATAACCCACCCACTGTGGCAAAGGTTAAGTCATTTAGTCAAGTTCAAAGATCTTCAAAGACTTCTCAGATCCAGATAAGCCCATATGTTACCAAAATTCTGTGAAAAAGCCATTACTTTCCAATCTGCTGCTCATGTTTAAGATACAGAACACACAGATGCTTGGCATCACTCATCAGTCTTCCTAAATTTTCACACCAGATAATCAAGATCCACCAATAACTCTACTGTCTAAAAGTCCTAGAAATGTCTTTATTCCATCAGTGCTTGGTTCACTTGTTAAATCTGAAAGTAACCATAAAAGACCATTCAGTTACTGTACAATAAGTGTTAATTTGCTAATTTCTTCACAGGTAATCAATTAAAATGTAAAATATTGGATAAAATTAGTTGCACTAAATTTAACAGCTGCTCCATAAGCATAATTAGTTTCACAAGGGCCATATGTATTCTGAACAGAGACAGAGTTGAAACAAACAGACAGATTTTAAGTAAGTTTGAGAAAATCTGCATTTAATTAGCAGGTGGGCACTACAACTGCATAACGTTTTTATACATTTATATTTATGAAGTGACAGAAGATCTAAAGGCTTTTAAAATGGCGTTTATTGTTTGAATGGGAACTGTTTTGCTGCATGCTAAAGTGATTTAAATCCTTATAGTTCTGCTTTGAAAAAAATCATAAATGGTGAAAGAAAACATGTGGAAAACTGTAAAACTAGAAAGAATTTGCGACAAAAAACAGATACACATACCATAACTAAAAGGAAACTACACTTAATTAAATGTACACTACATCTGGAATATCAGCCTAATAAAACGTGAAACTATTAATTTTCATTGTTCTAAAGGAAATGAGGTCAGTGTCATTTAATAATTCCTCCAATTACATTGGACTAACTCATTGGACTGTATGTTCTGGATACCATCTAATCTTAAAATGCTATATACTTTACAATATCCTTAAGTCAAACTTTTTAAATAAAGACATTTAAATTACAAAGGAGTAAAAGAATACAATCAGCAAATGAAATTCTTTAGCAGCTGGTAGCTACCAGCATTATATTTTAAACCTTATAACTTTTGGATGAGGTTTTTCATGGTTGCCCATAATAAGTATAAGATCACACTTGTTAGTTCTTATTAGCACTAAAATCACCACTTTAAATATAGAAGTAGAATATATAATTTAAAAAATTAAAATGATGTTTGCCTGGCCAATAATTTCATTGGTAGGCTATATTTATCATTTCAAGTTTTAAATGTACAAAAATAAGGTATTTTTTCAAAGGTGAAGTTTTTTTTTAATAAATTTATTTTTTAATTTATTTATTTTTGGCTGCATTGGATGGTCATTGCTGTGTGCGGGCTTTCTCTAGTTGCAGCAAGCGGCGGCTACTCTTCGTTGCAGTGCACAGGCTTCTCACTGCAGTGGTTTCCCTTGTTGCGGAGCACGGGCTCTAGGCGTGCAGGCTTCAGTGGTTGTGGTACATGGGCTCAGTAGTTGTGGTTCGCAGGCTCTAGAGCACAGGCTCAGTAATTGTGGCGCATGGGCTCAGCTGCTCCGCGGCATGTGGGATCTTCCCAGACCAGGGCTCAAACCCATGTCCCCTGCATTGGCAGGTAGATTCTTTTTTTTTTTTTTTTTGCCGTACGCGGGCCTCCCACTGTTGTGGCCTTTCTCGTTGCGGAGAACAGGCTCCGGACGCGCAGGCTCAGCAGCCATGACTCACGGGCCTAGCCGCTGTGCGGCATGTGGGATCTTCCCGGACCGGGGCACGAACCCATGTCCCCTCCATCGGCAGGAGGACTCTCAACCACTGCGCCACCAGGGAAGCCCCTGGCAGGTAGATTCTTAACCATTGCATCACCAGGGAAGTCCCTGAAGTGTTTTTAATCATCCTTAATTAAAAGAGCAATAATATTTGTAAGAGAAAATGATAATTTTCCAAACTAAAATAAAACAATGAAGCAAATTCCTGCATTGCCTGTATGTGCTGGGGAGAGTTAGAGAGGAAAGTACTTGCTTCTCAACTGAGTAAACCAGGACCTTAAATTTTACTTTCTTCACCTAGCTAAATAATGTAGCATTCCATTTAGGTATCAAAGACACTAAACTTCAAAATTTTCTTTCATTTGAAATAAGGCTGTTTTGCACAAATTTAAATTACTAAACATGGATTTTAATTTTGTCATCCTATTTTTGGAAATAAAAAAATATCAACACACTTTCTAATTTGCAAAAGTTAAATCTGTACATGAAAATTTTTAAGTGTTCGTGGAATCCCTGTACCAAACAAATTTTTTAAGCAATAAACATAATCGTAAAATACAACTGATAACTTTGTGTTTATAATTAACATTAATAATAATTACTTTATGTTCAAAAATAAAAGAGGAAAAAATACAGATCACTCTACCTCACGATAATTAAAGTTTTAAATTAAAATTTCCTTTAAAAGATTTCTTCCTTATTCACAATATATAAAAACTAATAGGAAGAAAAATCTTACTATCCTTTTATTAGATAGCAAATTCTATTATTATAAAGCTGAAAGAACTGAAGACACTAAACAGTTTAGTTCTAAGTTATTTACTAAAAATGTTTTTTAAAACTTATTTTTAAAAAGCCTCAAGCAATTTGCTGCAAGACTTCATTCAATGCAACTACATGAAATAAATTTAAGAGGGACAGACTGAGAGTTTACAAATCAGATTGCACTCTGCTGCCTTTAAGTTAGATTTCCAATTCCCTTGTTTACTGCTTCTCTTCCAAATCTGTGAAAAAGTCCTAAATTGCTTATGTCAATATTTTAATTGCCAAACAAAGGCTAATTTAATGGTAATATCAAAGAAAGCAAGACACCTAAGGGCATGAAACTTATCTCAATGGTCACCATATTTTATAAACAGGATCTGGGAATTCCCTGGCAGTACAGTGGTTAGGACATGGTGCTTTCACTGCAGAGGGCCCAGGTTCAATCCCTTGTCGGGGAACTAAGATCCCACAAGCCATGCAGCGTGGCCAAAAACTAAATAAATAAAAAATTAAGAACAGGATCAAGAAAATACAACCAGCATTATTGTATTTTGTACTGTATTGTATGCTCAGTTACAAGAAGCAAGAATATCTGAAATCAAGGCGTATGTTTATTTCTTGATTTGGTGTCAGTACTTTAAAAATAATCCTAGGGCTTCCTTGGTGGCGCAGTGGTTGAGAGTCTGCCTGCCGATGCAGGGGACACGGGTTCGTGCCCCGGTCCGGGAGATCCCACATGCCGCGGAGCGGCTGGGCCTGTGAGCCATGGCCGCTGAGCCTGTGCTCCGCAATGGGAGAGACCACAACAGTGAGAGGCCCGCGTAATGCAAAAAAAAAAATAATAATAATAATAATAATCCTAGTGGGGGTTCCCCTCCCCCACAATAAACAGTATAATAGGAAACAAAGGAGTTTTTTTAGAAAGAGATAGAGTCTATGTCTTTAAGGTGTTGTTCCAAGATACAAGAAGAAACAAAGGCAAGGTAGAAATGTAAAAGGACATCTATAGTTAATTGAAAATTCAAAAGTCATACATTTTCCTGGTTTTCCCTCTGGATCTTTATCCTGCATGTTCCCAAAGTGATCTGATAAAGGTATTCTCAAATTCAAGTTCAAGATGTGGTATAAATAATTGATTGCATACTATTGGAAATAGCATCAACAAGAAAAAAATGTAAACCTAAAAGTGATACCCCATCTCAATAGTACCTAGCATGCATGGCTTTTTATAAACGATAAAACCAAAAAGAGATTTTTAGGCTCAAACTTATAAATTATCATTTTACTTTTTACTTTTATATAACTCCTTTTGTTTTCAAAGGTCCTTGATAAAAAGAAATGGCTTCAATATATAATTATGTCTATTTTAAGCTATTTTCCTTTTTAAATAAGCAAAAACATAATTTCCTAACTAAATCAATATTATAATGAATAACCATAAGTTCACTAGAAGATCAACTTACACAGATAATACAAAGGTATTTCTTTTTTCAGGTCATCATTCATTTCCTTTTTCACTACTAATTAAGGGAAAAAGAGGTTACATATTTTTTAAAATAACTTTGCAAGTGTCATTTTAACTTGGTGTTAAAAAATAAGAATATTAAAACCCAGTTTATTCCCTTGAAAATAATAAGAAAAACCAGTTTATTCTCTTGAAACATATTTTCAAAATCTTCAAATTATCACACAGAGCTTTTCTTACAGATAATTAAGTAGAAAGTAAGCTATTTTCCCATTAAATTACTTACATTTTTCTGCATTAATACAGATTAACGTGGAGGGAGTGCCAGAACTGGAGGTAGAGACAATTGACAATTTAATATAGGAAAATATGGAATTGACTTAAAAATCAGATACTGGGAACCATCAAATCAGAATAGTGTGGGACCACACAGCCTACTATTTAAAAACACACTCTATAACTACATTATTATACACATTAGTATACGATGTCATAATTGATATTCCTCAAGTCATTAGTAAAAACAGAATACAACTGGGCTTGAACTTCCTTAAAAAAAAAAAAAAAAAAACACTTGCTACTCATGAAAAATAAAAGCTGAAATACCTATCCTTAAAGGAGGAATGGTATTCAAAATTTATTAAATCAGAAAAAAAGGAATCCTAATTATTCTTTGAACCACTCTTTCCCTGAAAGTGAAACACTCAATTTGAGCAAAAAAAGCTGAAAATAAAAAAGGTTTCCACACAAATTCTCCAAGTATTTTCCATTACACTCAGGCTACAATATTAACTCTGGGAGTTTGAGGAAACCTAGGTCTGCCTTAAGTACTCATGTCTGGGCCTGAGTAAGCCAGAGTTCAGAACATCAAGAAGAACTATGTTATGAAGGGATTTAAAACAAAGTTCATAATCTCAGGCCCTCTGACAAGGCAATATGAACCCCAGATGAGGAGCTGCCCTACCACCGTAAGAAAATGTATTTATAAAATTAGCTTATGTTCATTAAGTCTCAGTTATATGTTTGACATTATGAACTTTGTAAGTGATTTGTGATTAACTTACAAAATTCAAAATATAGAAACATACTAGATACCTTCCTGCCTTATGGCCTTTGCACCGGCTCTTCCCACTGTCTTACTGTTTGCCAGACATCTCACACTCCCTCATCTCCTTCAAATCTCTGCCAAAATGTCATCTTTTCATTAAATTCTATCCTTTCCACTTTGCTAAACATTGAAACCCAACCTCTCCCCGACCTGCACAACTCCCAATGTCCCACACCTTGTTCTGTTTTTCTTTTTTTCACTGCGTTAAACCTAATATCTATATAATTTACTTATTATATTTATTGTTCATTGACGATCCTCCTTGCTAGAAATTAAGCTCTACAAGAGCAATTTCTTTTATTTACTGACATATCCCAAGTGCCTAGAACTGTACCTGTCAGAAAGACAAATATTTGTTAAAAATGAATAAACTCATATACTTTCTCAATTTTTCCCTTTCTTCCAATCTAATCTTGCATGACTATTTAATTTTTTCCTTAATAAATTCACTTAAATATTTGTTATCTAATTTATATTCCATGTGTCTAAATTAAATATTAGAAATTAATGATATTTTCTCTTCTTCCTAATAAAATACCATATGTATAACTAACAGATAAGTTATAACACTATAAACTATTTACACTAGAACACCTAGAAAAACTTATAAAGTTTCAATAAAGTGAAGTCTTTTTATCATTAGTTTTCAACAAAAAAATGCATGTATTCCCAACCTTATGCAAGGAATTGAGAAAGTAATTCAGTACACAAAAAGCTGTAATCTGCAGCATCTTCTCCACTCTGGGATCACTCTGCCATCACACCCTCCCAAATACAGACAATTTCCCCAGATGATAGGAGTTTCTCTCATGTATTCAGAATTCTGACTCTAATTAAGTTCCAAGAAAGTTCCTTGTTATGCCACATTCACCAAATTCATTTTGCTCCCTTGTCCTTAAAGTCCTAATTAACATACAGTGCTCCTCAATACATTTTGAGAAGAGCATTTCATAAACTTTCAGGACCCGAAATGGTTTTGTTGATCATCTATTTCAATGATTCTCAACTGTGGCCACTCATCAGTCATCTGAGGAGCTTTTAAAAATACACACATAGCAAAAAAAAAAAAAAAAAAGGACTCTGACCTACACTTCATACCTTATACAAAGATTAACTCAAAGTAGATCAGAGACTTAAATGTAAAACATAAAACTGTAAAACTTCTAGAAGCAAACATAATAGAAAAAGCTTTAGAATCTAGTGCTTGGCAAATAGTTTTTAGATTTGATACCAAAAACACAATCCATAGAAGGAAAAATTGATAAACTGGACATAGTCACAATTTAAAACTTTTGCTCTGTGAAAGACCATGTGAAGAGAATGAAGAGACAAGCTACAGACTGGGGGAAAATATCTGCAAACCACATATCTGACAAAGGACTAACACCTAGAATATATAAAGAATTCTTAAAACAGAAAGTAAAAATTTCATTAGAAAACAAACAAAAAACATTAACAGAAGTTTCACCAAAGAGAATATACAGCTAACAAACACATGAAAAGTTGTTCAACATCACTAACCATTAGGGAAATTAAAATTACAATCATAATATCACTATATACCTATCAGAAAGGCTTAAGTAAAAAAACAGTAACAACCTCAAATGCTGGCAAGGATACAGAGAAACTAGATGGCTCATACAGTACTAGGTGGAATGTAAAATGGTACAATCACTATGGAAAACAGTTTGTCAGTTTCTTACAAAATTAAACATGCAGCTACTATGATCTTACAACTGTATTCTGGGGCATTTATCCACAGAAATGAAGACTTATGTTCACACAAAAATCTCTCCATGAATTATCACAGCAACTTTTTTCATAATAGCCAAAACATGTAAATAATTCAGACATAATGGGTAAACAGTTAAACAAATGATGGTATAGCCATACCATGGAATACTACCCAGCCATAAACAGAACAAATTATTGATGCATGCAACAACTAGGATGAATCGCCAGGGAAATATGCTAAATGAAAAAAGCCAATCCCAAAGTTTCCAAATTGTGCAATTCCATTTACATAACATTCTTAAATGACAAGTATCATAGAAAAGAAGAACATATTCGTTGTCATGATTTAAGAAGCGGATACAAGCAAAAGGAAAGGAAGTGGATGTGACTAATAAACTGAGCAACATGAGGGAATCTTGTGGTGATATAATGGTTCTCTATCTTGGCTGTATCATTGTCAGTATTCTGCTTTTGATACTGTAGTACAGGTACTACCATTGGGGTACCTGGAAAAAGGATACATGGGATCTCTCCATTACTTACTACATCTGCATACGAATCCACAATTATATCAAAATAAAATGTTCAATTTAAAAAACTACATAGACATATTATTCTGGATGTACTAGTCAGTGCAACTGAACTAGACAAAACAATAAGAGGCATATGAAATGGAAATAAAAATATCTCTATTTGCAGATATTATACTTGAAAACCCTAGAGAAAAAATATAAACCATTCAAAAAGAATTTCAAAAAAAATTCATCAAGGAAATAGCTCATCTCAAAAATAATTCAGGATATAAAATTAATATGCTCGGTGCTTTGTGATGACCTAGAAAGGTGGGATAGGGAGGGTGGGAGAGAGGCTCAAGAGGGAGGGGATATGGGGATATATGTATGCATATGGCTGATTCACTTTGTTGCACAACAGAAACTAACACAGTATTGTGAAGCAATTATACTCCAATAAAGATCTATTAAAAAAATCAATAGCATTGGTACATGCAAATAGCCAGTAAGAAGGCATAATGGGTAAAAACTCCATTTGCAACAGCAATTTAAAACATAAATATTGAGGAATGACATAACAAAAAATGTTCAAAATCTAATTTAAAAAAAAACAAACTGTAAAGCACTCATGAAACACACATGAGTAACCTGAAACAAATGGTAAGACATTCCTTGTCATCCATCAGGCCATCTCAGCTTCATCAAGGTGTCAGTTTTTTAAGCTATTTTACAAATTTAATGCAATCCCAGTAAAAATTCCAATGAGCACTTTTATGGACCTAAACAGCTGAACCTGAAATAGATATGGAAAAATAAATATCCAAGAATAGCTAGGACAGTAAAAAACAAAGAATTCTCAAGGCGGAATAGACCTACTATACATTAAAACGTGTTACAAAGCCTCTATAATTAGAACGAACTTGTACCAGCACATGAACACGCAAACAAAAGGAATAGAACAGAAAGTCCAGAAATATACCCAACTACACAACAAATCTAGTATATGATAAAGGTGATAACCACTGCAGTAAAGACAGTCTTTAAAAAAATGATTTAGGGGTAACTGCATGATTATTTGGAAGAAAATAAAATTAGATATATTCGTCACACCATATGCAGGGAAGAAACTCCAAATGAATCAGAGATCTAAATGTAAAAATAAAACTCAAAAAAGTACTAGAAGAGCACATGGGTGAATTCTCCTATAACCAGGGTATAGGAAAAGGCTCTCGGATTATGACCAAAATTCTAGATAGAAGATAGTTTGACTCAAATTGGGAGAAAACTTTGCAAAGTTATCACAGATAAAGGGCTAGAATTCCAATTAAAAACCAAGCAATGGAAAAAAAAAACAAAATGAAATGTTGCTTTCAAGAAACACATATAAAACACAAGGGCATAGAAAGTTTGATAGTATAAGGATAGGAAATGATCTACCAGGCAAACATTAACCAAAATATTCATATCAGACAAACTAGATTTTAAGGCCAAAAGCGTTTCCTACAACAGAAGACAGACATTTGATAATGAGAAAAATCTTAAGATAATTACAATTCTATATTTGTAGGCATGTATAATAATACATGCCTCAAGATACATTAATATAAAGCAAGAAGATATAACACATAATTCTCAGTAACTGAGAACAAATGGACAAAATGATCAGTAAGGTAATAGAATATTTGAACAAAATTAACAAATTTGACCTAATCAGTATATACAAAACAATTCTACTAATAACTAGAAATATACACACTCCTTTAAGATACATACATAACATTTACAAAAATTGGCCATACGTTGGACCATAAAAGCAGTCTCAGTGCATGTCAAAGGATTGAAAGTGTTCAGAATATGTTCTCTGAGTAAAGGACCAAAATAAAATCATGCTAGAAAACAATAACAGAAAGATAAATGAAAAGAAAAAAAAGCTTTATGTATAGAAATTGCAAAATGCACTTTTAAAAAACCCATGGATCAAAGAAGACATCACAATAGAGATAAGAAAATATGCTTAATTAAATTATAATGATAGTACCTGAAATTTATGGGATACAGTTAAAGTTGTTCTTAGAGAAAAATGTACAGCTTTAAATGGATATATTTTTAAAAAAGAATTTAAGCATTCATCTCAAGAATTTATTAAAAAACGAATAGCAAATTAAATTCAAAGGAGAGAGGAAGAAAATAATAATTCAAGCCAAAATAAATGATTAGAAAATAAACAAGAGAAAGGTCAGTAAAACCAAAAGAAAATTGATGAATCCTTGGTGAGACTGATCAATAAAAACAGAGAGAAGCCTTACATAAATACTATCAAGAACGGAAAAGGTAGCATCACAGCAGAATCTATGATATCAAAAAGATAAGGTGTTAGAAACAACCCCCTGTGAAAAAACCTGAAAAATTAAATTAAATGAACAAACTTTTGACCCACATAAAAACAGAGAATCAGATGTCAATTCTCTCTATATTGACTTACAGAATCAATAAAATCCCAATCAAAATCCCAGCATTTTCTTTTTCTTTTTTCCTTTCTTTTCTTTTTTTTTTTTTTTTAAGAAATAGGCAAGATGACTCGAAAAATTATATAGATATATAAATGGTCAAAATTAGCCAATATACGCTTATGGAAAAATAACTAGGTAGAAGGATTTACCTGACACCAAGATTTGATTTAAGCAACAGTAATTAAGATAGTATGGTATTAATGTAAGGATAGATAAATAAATCAATGGAACAGAACAGAGAATTCATAAGCCCCATGCATATATGGACACTTGATTAAGAGCTCTAACACGCAGTGAAAAAACGAAAGTCTTTTCAATAAGCAGTACTAAGTCAACAATTAGATGACCATTAAAAAACAAAAACAAGGGAGTCAAGATGGCAGTGTGGGAAGACGCAGAGTTAGCATCTCCCCACAACTAGGGTGCCTGCCGGCTGCTGGTGAAGGACTCTGATGCCCAAGGAAATGGGAGGAACCCCCACGTGAACCGGTAGATAGGATGTGGGGGGACTGAGTGGGGAGGAGAAGTGGAGCCCAGATAGGATCAGGGCCCCTGAGGCTGGGGAGATCAGCAGAGGCAGGGGGAGAAGCCATCCGGGAGGAGCAAGAGGGAGTCTGCCCCACCCACTCAGGCCCAGGGAGCCTGCTGAGCTCCCAGGCCAGTCCCCTGCCCTCCAAGGCCCCCACCCCCCCCCCCAGCTGCACTGGTCCTGGGGACATTGGAGGGAGGCCAGGGAGATCAGGAGTTGCAGGGGGTAGGGGCCCTCCCAGACTGGAGGAGCAGGAGAGGAGAGGAGCACGTTTGCCCTGCCCATTTGAGCACAGGAAGCCTGCTGGGCTCAAAGGTGAGGTCCCGTGCCCTCTGAGATCAGGGGTGGGGGGCATGCCTGGGCCCCATCAGTTCCTTGAGCCTAAGCCCTACCCCCCACAACCCCCAGGGCCTTTTCCAGCCTTGTGGGTCCTAAGCATAGGCCCCGCCCGCCATCCAAACCTTGCCCCCGGCTCAGGCCCTGCCCTCCACAGCCAAGGCCTTTTCTGCCCTTTTTATTCTTTCTTTCTTTTTTTTTTTTTCTTTTCCCTCCTCTTTTTTACTATTCTGGTACTGATGTACCTTCCAGTTGTTGATTCATCTATATTTTTATTTTTATATTCTTTCTAACATATCTGTTAGTTTCCTACTCTAATTTTAATTTTTACTTTGTTATTGTTCTCTTTTTTTTTTTTGCCATCCCACGCAGCTTGCAGAATATTCGTTCATGAGCCATTGGTGGGGCTGAAGCTCCTGCAGTGGGAGCTCCGAGTCCGAACCACTGAACTAACAGAGAACCTCAGACCCCAGGCAATATTCATCAGAGTGAGGTCTCATGGAGTTCCTCATCTCAGCACCAAAACCCACCTCTACCCAGTAGCCTACAAATTCCAGTGTTGGAAGCCTCAGGCCAAACAACCAGTAAGACAGAAACACAATCCCACCCATAAAAAAAAAAAAAAAAAAAAAGAGACAACAAAAAAATATGTTACAGATGAAAGAGCAAGGTAAAATCCAAACAAATAAATAATCCAAACAAATAAATGAAGAGGAAACAGGCAATCTACCTGAAAAACAATTCACAGTAATGATAGTAAAGATGATCCAGAATCTCGGAAATAGGATGGAGACACAGACTGAGAAAATACAAGAAATGTTTAACCAAGATCTAGAAGAACTAAAACAAACAAACAGAGATGAACAACATAATAACTGAAATGAAAAATACACTAGAAGGAATCAATAACAGAATAATTGATGCAGAACAACGAATAACTGAGCTAGAAGACATAATGGGGGAAATCACTGACGAGGAGCAAAATAAAGAAAAAAGAATGAAAAGAATTGAAGACAATCTCAGAGACCTCTGGGACAACACTAACACACCAACATTCGAATTATAGGGGTCCCAGAGAATAATAGAAAAAGAAAGGGTCTGAGAAAATATTTGAAGAGATTATAGTCGAAAACTTCCCTAACATGCGAAAGGGAATAGTCAATCAAGTCCACGAAGCAAAGAGAGTCCCATACAGGATAAACCCTAGGAAAAACACACCAAGACACATATTAATCAAACTAACAAAAATTAAATTCAAAGAAAAAATATTAAAAGCAGCAAGGGTAAAGCAACAAATAACATACAAGGGAATCCCCATAAGGTTATCAGCTGATTTTTCAGCAGAAACTTTGCAGGCCAGAAGGGAGTGCCATGATATACTTAAGGTGATGAAAGAGAAAAACCCACAACCAAGGTTACTCTACCCAGCAAGGATCTCATTCAGATTCGATGGAGAAATCAAAAGCTTTTCAGACTAGCAAAAGCTAAGAGAATTCAGCACCACCAAACCAGCTTTACAACAAATGCTAAAGAAACGTCTCCAGGCAGGAAACACAAAAGAAGAAAAACACCCACAAAAACAAACTCAAGGGGCTTCCCTGGTGGCGCAGTGGTTGACAGTCCGCCTGCCGATGCAGGGGACATGGGTACATGCCCCGGTCCAGGAAGATTCCACATGCTGCGGAGCAGCTAGGCCCGTGAGCCGTGGCCGTTGAGCCTGCGGGTCCGGAGCCTGTGCTCCACAACGGGAGAGGCAACAACAGTGAGAGGCCCACGTACCGCAAAAAAAAAAAAAAAAAAAAACTCAAAACAATTAAGAAAATGGTAATAGGAACATACATATCGATAATAACCTTGAATATAAATGGATTAAAGGCCCCAACCAAAAGACATAAACTGGCTGAATGGATACAAAAACAAGACCCATACATTTGCTGTCTAGAAGAGACCCACTTCAGACCTAGGGACACATACAGACTGAAAGTGAAGGGATGGAAAAAGATATTCCATGCAAATGGAAATCAAAAGAAAGCTGGAGTAGCAATACTTGTATCAGATAAAATAGACTTTAAAATAAAGAATGTTATAAGAGATAAGGAGGGACACTACATAATGATCAAAGGATCAATCCAAGAAGAAGATATAACAATTATAAATGTTTATGCACACAACATACAAGCACCTCAGTACATAAGACAAATGCTAACAACCATGAAAGGGGAAATCAACATTAACACAAGAACAGTAGAGGGGCTTCCCTGGTGGCGCAGTGGTTGAGAGTCTGCCTGCCGATGCAGGGGACATGGGTTCGTGCCCTGGTCCGGGAAGATCCCACATGCCGCGGAGCCGGCTCGCTGAGCCTATGCTCTGCAATGGGAGAGGCCACAACAGTGAGAGGCCCACGTAGTGCAAAAAAAAAAAAAAGAACAGTAGAGGACTTTAACACCCCACTTACACCAATGGACAGATCATCCAAACAGAAAATAAATAAGGAAACACAAGCTTTAAATGACACAATAGACCACATAGATTTAACTAATATTTATAGAACATCCCACCCAAAAGTGGTAGAATACACTTTCCTATCAAGTGAACACAGCACATTCTCCAGGACAGATCACATCTTGGGTCACAAATCAAGCCTCAGAAAATTTAAGAAAATTGAAATCATATCAAGCATCTTTTCTGACCACAATGCTATGAGACTGGAACCCAATTACAGGAAAAAAGCTGTAAAAAACACAAATACAGGGAGGCTAAACAGTGCTCTACTAAATAACCAAGAGATCACTGAAGAAATCAAAGAAATTAAAAAATACATAGAAGCAAATGACAAACAAAACATGACAACCCAAAATCTATGGGACTCAGCAAAAGCAGTTCTAAGAGGGAAATTTATAGCACTTCATTCTCACCTCAAGAAACAAGAAAAATCTCAAGTAAACAATCTAACCATACACTTAAAACTAGAGAAAGAAGAACAAAGAAAACCCAAAGTCAGTAGAAGGAAAGAAATCATAAAAATCACAGCAGAAATAAATAAAATAGAAATGAAGGAAACAATAGCAAAGATCAATAAAACTAAAAGCTGGTTCTTTGAGAAGATAAACAAAATTGATAAACCATTAGCCAGACTCATCAAGAAAAAAAGGGAGAGGATGCAAATCAATAAAATTAGAAATGAAAAGGAGAAATCATAACTGACACCACAGAAATACAAAGGATTATGAGAGACTACTACGAACAACTATATGCCAATAAAATGGACAACCACGAAGAAATGGACAAATTCTTGGAAAGGTACAATTTTCCAAGAGTGAACCAGGAAGAATTAGAAAATATAAACAGACCTATCACAAGTAATGAAATTGAAACTGTAATTAAAAATCTTCCAACAAACAAAAGTCCAGGACCAGATGGCTTCTCAGGCGAATTCTATCAAACATTGAAAGAAGAGCTAACACCAATCCTTCTCAAACTCTTCCAAAAGCTGCAGAGGGAGAAATACTCCCAAATTCATTCTACAAAGCAGAATGGGCATCACCCTAATACCAAATACCTAATACCAAAACCAGAAAAAGATATCAAAAAAAAGAAAATTATAGACCAATATCACTAATGAACACAGATGCAAAAATCCTGAACAAAATACTAACAAACAGAATCCAACAGCACATTAAAAGGATCATACACCATGATGAAGTGGGATTAATCCCAGGAATGCAAGGATTCTTCCACATATGCATATCAATCAATGTGATATACCACATTAACAAATTAAGGAACAGAAACCAAATGATCATCTCAATACATGCAGAAAAGCTTCTGACAAAATTCAACACCCATTTATGATAAAAACTCTCCAGAAAATGGGCATATAGAGAACCTACCTCAACATAATAAAGGACATATATGAAAAACCCACAGCAAGCATCATACTCAAAGGTGAAACACTGGAAGCATTTCCACTAAGATCAGGAGCAAGACAAGGATGTCCACTCTCACCACTCTGACTCAACACAGTTTTGGAAGTCCAAGCCACAGCAATCAGAGAAAAAAAAGAAATGAAAGGAATCCAAATTGGAAAAGAAGAAGTAAAACTGTTACTGTTTGCTGATGACATGATACTACACATAAAAAATCCTAATGATGCAAGCAGAAAACTACTAGAACTAATCAATGAACTTGCTAAGGTTGCAGGATACAAAATTAATGCACAGAAATCTCTGGCATTCGCATATACCAACAATGAAAAATCAGAAGAGAAAAAAGGAAACACTCCCATTTACCACTGCAACAAAAAGGATAAAATACCTAGGAATAAGCCTGCCTAAGGAGGTGAAAGACTTGTACACAGAAAACTATAAAACACTGATGAAAGAAATCTAAGATAACATAAACAGATGGAGAAATATACCATGTTCTCGGATTGGAAGAATCAACATTGTGAAAATGACTATACTACCCAAAACAATCTACAGATCCAATGCAATCCCTATCAAGTTACCAATCTAATTCTTCACAGAATTAGAACAAAAAATTTTACAATTTGTATGGAAACACAAGACCCCGAATATCCAAAGCAATCTTGAGAAAGAAAAACGGAGTTGGAGGAGTCAGGCTCCCCAACTTCAAAGTATACCGTGAAGCTACAGTAGTCAAGACAGTATGGTACTGGCACAAAAACAGAAATATAGATCAATGGTACAGGACAGAATGCCCAGAGATAAACCCGTGCACATATGGGCACCTAATTTATAACAAAGGAGGCAAGAACATACAATGGAGAAAAGACAGCCTCTTCAATAAAGTGATGCTGGAAAAACTGGACAGCTACATGTAAAAGAATGAAATTAGAACGCTACCTAACACCATACACAAAAATAAACTCCAAATGGATTACAGACTTAAATGTAAGACCAGACACTATAAAACTCTTAGAGGAAAACATAGGTAAAACACTCTTTGACATAAACCACAGCAAGCTCTTTTTTGACCCACATCCTAGAGTAACGGAAATAAAAACAAAAATAAACAAATGGGACTTAAATAAACTTAAATGCTCTTGCACAGCAAAAGAAACCATAAACAAGACAAAATGACAACCCTCAGAATAGGAGAAAATATTTGCAAATGAAATAACAAAGGATTAATCTCCAAAATATACAAACAGCTCATGGAGCTCAATATCATAAAAACAAACAATACAGTTAAAAAATAGGCGGAAGACCGAAATAGACATTTCACCAAGGAAGACATACAGATGGCCAAGAGGCACATGAAAAGATGCGCAACATCACTAATTATTAGAGAAATGTAAATCAAAACTAGAATGAGGTATCACTTCACACCAGTCATAATGGCCATTATCAAAAAATCTAGAAACAATAAATGCTGGAAAGGGTGTGGTAAAAAGGGAACCCTTCTGCACTGTTGGTGGGAATGTAAATTGATACAACTACTATGGAAAACAGTATGAAGCTTCCTTAAAAAACTAAAAATAGGGCTTCCATGGTGGTGCAGTGGTTGAGAGTCTGCCTGCTGATGCAGGGGACACGGGTCCATGCCCCGGTCCGGGAAGATCCCACATGCCGTGGAGTGGCTAGGCCCACGAGCCATGGCCGCTGAGCCTGCACATCTGGAGCCTGTGCTCCGCAATGGGAGAGGCCACAACAGTGAGAGGCCCGCATACCGAAAAAAAAAAAAACAACTAAAAATAGAACTACCATATGACCCCACAATCCCACTACTGGGCATATACCCTGAGAAAACCATAATTCAAAGAGACATGTACCACAATGTTCACTGCAGCACTATTTATAATAGCCAGGACATGGAACCAACCTAAATGTCCATCAACAGATGCACGGATAAAGAAGATGTGGCACATATATACAATGGAATATTACTCAGCCAGAAAAAGGAACGAAACTGAGTTATCTGTAGTGAGGTGATGGACCTAGTGTCTGTCATACAGAGTGAAGTAAGTCAGAAAGAGAAAAACAAATATCATATGCTAAGACATATATATGGAATCTAAAAAACATAAGAAAAAAAATATTACTGATGAACCTAGCTGCAGGGCAGGAATAAAGAGGTAGACATAGAGAATGGACTTGAGAACATGGGGTGGGAGGGGAAAGCTGGGGCAATGTGAGAGTAGCATCAACATATATACACTACCGAATGTAAAACAGTTGGCTGGTGGGAAAGCAGCAGCATAGCAGAGGGAGATCAGCTCAGTGCTTTGAGAGGAGCTAGAGGGGTGGGATAGGGAGGATGGAAGGAAGGCTCTAGAGGGAGGGGATATAGGGACATATGTATGCATATGGCTGATTCGCTTTATTGTGCAACAGAAACTAACACAGTATTGTGAAGCAATTATTCTCCAATGTACATAATAGTAATTATATTATTAAAAAACAAAAGCAAAAACAAAAATCTTCACACCATACTATCACACATAAAAATAATTTCCAGATTTAAATGTTGAAGGTACAACAGATTTTCTAAGAGATTTTTTCATGATGTTGGGATAGGCAACAATTTCTTGAAAAAAGACACAGAAAGTACTAACCACCCAGGAAGGAAAGCTACATTAAAGTTAGGAAGTACTGAACAACAAAAGACCATTTTAAGAGTAAAAAGACAAGCCAGAGAGTGGAAGAAGACATTTGAGATACATATTAACAAAGAGCTGATAACCAGAATACATTAAAAAGAAAAACTTAAAAACTGCTACAAATCACTGAGAGCAACCTCCTAATATAGAAAAAATAGATAAGAGATTTAAATAGGCATTTCATAAAAGAGAATATCCAAATGGCCAATAAATGCATAAACTGTGCTGAATTTCATTAGTCAACAGGGGAATAAAATTAAAACCTACAGAGATACCACTACTTATCCACCAAAATGGTTACATTAAAATAACTGATAATATTAAATGCTGGTAGGGATGTGGAAGACCAGCAACACTCATACATCACCAGTGGGAATTTAAATGAGTATAAAACACTTTGGAAAATAGTTTAGCATTAAGCTGAAATATAAGCAGGGATTCAAGGGTATTCTTAATATTCTGTTCCTCGGCCTCAGTACTATTTAAACAGATATGCTTTTTGTGATAATTTATTGAGCTCAACACTTATGCCTTCTGCACTTTTATCTGTTATCTGATATGAATAAAAAGCTTTAATTAAATAAACTTCATCTAATGGGGCCTCATCTTTCTGGAATATTTTCCTAGGTACTAGGCTCAGGTTAATTTTGAAAGCTCAACTACTTAAAACTTAAATCAACCCTTTTTTAAGCATCTATCAAAATGCCAAGCATTAAGTCTTGTGGCTACAATGCCAATGGAGAAATAAATACACTATCTCACACTCTTGGGTTTTGTTTTGTTTTTTAATCATTTTATTGAGACATTTTACATATTATAAAGTTCATCCACTTTATGTGTACAATTCATTGGCCTTTTGGTAATTTTACCAAGTTGTGCAACCACCACCATAAATCAGCTTTAGAACGTTTCATCACCCCAAAAGATCCCTCATACTTATTTACTGTTAATCCCCAGCCCCCACCCCACTTTAGGCAATCACTAATCTATGTTCTGTCTTTACAAATTTGCCTTTTCTGGACATTTCATATAAATGGAATCATACAATATGTGATCTCTTGTATCCGGTTTCTTTCACTTAGCATAATGTTTTTGAGGTCCATCCAAGTCACAGCAGATACCAGGGGCTTGTACCTTTTCATTGTTGAATAATATTCCACTGTATGACTATACCACATTTTTTATCCATTCATCAGTTGGTGATCATTTGGGTTGTTTCCACTTTTAGACTGTAAAAAATAATGCTGCTGAGAATATTCATATGCAAGTCTTTGTGTGAATATATGTTTTCATTTCTCTTGGGCAGATCCCTAAGAGTGAGTTCATATGGTGCTGTTTCATATGGTAAATTTGTATTTAACTTTCTTGTTAAATTCTTAATGTATATTCAGTGATGTTTTATATACATAAAAATCTGAATAGGAAGTAAGCATGGGTAGTCAGGGAAGGCTTTATAGAGAATATAAAACTTCAGGTTAACCTTAAAATAGCAGTTATATTTTAAGGTTATATTTATCAAAAATAAATACAATTTCAAATTCATATTTAGTGAGAAGCATGTACCTACTTTGTTAAAGCATCAGATTCTGCACAGCTAGGAAAACTGAATAAACACTGAAGGACGGAGTCATAAGAAAATGATCCATATGCTCTGGCCCCACCAATCAAATATATTTATGTTAACCTCAAAGTGTTAAAATAATTAATCAATTGCAACTGAAGACTACTAATCATCTTTAACACTAAAAAAAATAGATTAAACATCTTAAAAGATGACAACCTATGAATAACTATTTAATTTTAGGAACTTTTCAATGGCTCAGAAACACATTCCCTGAATTAAAATGTGAATAAACATATGCTAATTAACCTTTTTAACCTAGAGCATTCAATTAAATCAAACAACTACCAGCTAACTCTGAATAAGTTTGGAGGAAAGATGTACTGGAGGAAAGAAAAATATTTATTTTCCTTTACTGTCTCACTCAATACAACATGCAAAAGTTCTTTAAAATTTTATCTTCATAATTGCATAAGAAACACTTTTCATCATTTCTTATTTTTCCCAGTTAAGCACAATATAAAATATATTAATCCATATTTGAGTAGCAAAGTACAATAGATACATTATCAAAAAGACAAATATTTTGTTCAATAGTAACGTCATGAAGAGTTAAAACAATTCTCCTTCATATGTTTTAGCAGTTTCATTAAGATATGTCTAGGTGTGGTTTTATCCTATTTGGTGTTCACTAAGCTTCTTAACTCTAAAAATGTATATCTTTTGTAAAATTAGGGAAATTTTGGCCATTACTTGTTGAAATATATTTTGTCAGATTCTCTTTTCTCATTCTGGAACTATAATTACATGCATGTTAGATATTTTGTTAACTTCCACATGTTTCCGGGTTTTCATTAATTGTTTTTTAATATTTTTCTCATTATTTTTCAGACTGGATTATTTGTTTATCCATGTTCAAGCTCACTGACTCTCTGTCATTTCCATTCTAATACTGAGCCCATTCAGTAAGTCTTTTATTTCTGATATTATATTTTTCAGTTCTAAAATTTCCAAATGGTTCTCTTTTATAGTTTCTATCTCTGCTGAGAAATTCTATCTTTCAATTAATTTCAAAAGGGTTTACCTTTACCTCACGTACATAGTTAAAAGTCTTCATCTGACTTTAATTCCAACATCTGGTTCATTTCGGAGTTGGCATCTATTGGTTGTCTTTTCCATTAAATACTGGTCACATTTTTCTACTTCTTTGTATGCTGAGTACTTTTGCCCTATATCCTGGACATTTTGAATGTTATGTTGCAAAACTCTGGGTCCTGTTAAAACCCTTTGCAGAATGTTGATTTTGTTGTTTGTTTTAGCAGGCAATTAACCTGGTTAGGTTTAGATCAAAAGTTCTGCCTCACTTTCTGCGGTTTGTGGTTCCAATGTAAGTTCAGTTTTCAAAGGTTTTGTTGTGTTGCTTTCAGTCTGTGCACGCATGTGCACCTCAGAGGTAAGCCCACACCTTGTGCCAGCCATACACAGAATAAGAGGATCTCTTTCTCCTGTTCTCTCCTTTCTGATATTAGCTCCATACTCTTCAGCTCCCAGGAGCTCCTTTTTCCAGTCCTCTTGCAAGAAAGATAGAGTTTTTCTTGGAGTTTTAGCTGCCTGTGCTGCCATCATGCAGTTCTGCATGAATAGTGTTTCTCTTAAGGCAAAAAAAGTAATGAGAGAAAAGATGAAGAAAATAATAAGATTCCAAAGGCCATATCTGGGGCTGTCCTTAGGTCAGTGCCAGGAGAGGAAAAAGGGAAAAAGTGAAAAAAAAAAAATCAAAAAAACTAAAACCAAACAGTCCCTGGCCATGGGGTCTACTTTTCCCTTCTTCTAGCCAGAAATAAGAGATTTCTCTAAGAGTTTTTGCTGCTGCTGCCCACTGTGCAGTTCTGCAAAGAGGACTTCCCATGGTCAAATCTGGGACAGTAAAAAAGAAACAAAAATGAGCAACTCAGCACATATGGGTCATCTTCAAGTTTTGACTATCTTCTTCAATCTACCTGCTATTGTTTCCAAGCCATAAAGTAGCTTCTTTTAGCATTCTGTCCAAAAGGTTTCATTGCTATCAGTGAAAGAGATAGGCTAAGTGGACTCCTATCTTTTCATGTTCGATACACTATATATCCTTCAAGCACCAAAGGACTTCATATGTATAATTTCTTATTTATACCCTCACACATTGTTCCAAAAATTATATATATACTGTGTATGTGTGTGTGTGTATATATATATATATATATATATACAAAAAATAAAGTAAAATAAAACTTTAATAGGGAGAACAAGAAAGAACAAAGGAAAAGAGAAGAAAAATTAAACAGAAACAGGAAAGAGGTTAATATGCAAATAGGAACATAAGGCCCTAGATTTCCTAGAATTAGACCAAAAATATGGCTTCAACTTTCCAACAGCTAACTTAAAAGAAGGAAGAACATAATGTTCATAGAAGAAACACAAACCAGGTTATCAAATCAGATACAACTATCCTTGACCCTGAGATCATTCTTAAAATAAACCATCTAATGAATTTCACAGAGCAATTTGCAATAACTTCCTTAAATATAGGCCACATGCCAAAAGACAATCAGTTAAATCAATTCCAGAGAAGGTCAATATGATGAGTCCAGATATAAGATTCAGGCTTAAATAAGGAGTGGATTTTAAACTAAAAAAGAAACAGATACAATATATATCCTTCAAGAATTCCTCCATAATATGGTTCTTCCTGGCAAAGCTTTTGAAAGGTTCTGCACTGCACCGAGTTTGAGATTATATCTTCTGACAAGTAGCTGGTGGGCAACTATTTCACGTGACTACTGTAGGTACAGAGACCTATACTGTAATAGTCAACCCACATGGAGACAGAGTAGCATTCTCTATAGAAAATGAGGCTCATAATGAAAAAGACTAGAGTCAGAACAGTAGGAATAAACCCACCCCATTCATTAGGTAAATCAAGAGAAGCATGTGAGGCTAAAGCCAAGTTTCTCTCAGAATGTAATTCTCAATCTTCTCAAATATATTTTAAAAATGGCAATCAGAACAAAAATATGGTAGCAATACTTTTAAAATAGGATAAGTTTAAAGAAAATGTCTTCAAATGCTCACATTAGTTATGCAAGAAATCCAATAAAGCAGTGGTCCCCAACCTTTGTGGCACCAGGGATCAGTTTCATGGAAGACAATTTTTCCACGGATGGGGGGTGTTGGGGTTCAGGCAGTAATGCAAGTGATGAGGAGCAGCAGGTGAAGCTTCGCTCACTCACCTCCTGCTGTGCGGCCCAGTTAGTACCAGGCCACAGACCAGGGATTGGGAATCCCTGCAATAAAGCACCCCAAAACATTTTTGTCTTGCCTACTTGGTATTTCCTCTAATATGTAACTAACAAACTAGTTACAAGTTGTACAGCCAAGAAATTAAATGTGGTTATTACCTAGATAAAAAATTCTGAAGCACTTGTACGAAAAATGATAATCGAAATTGCAAACACTACAATTTAAATGAATAGTAATCAATTAATAAAATAAACCCTTTTCAAACTATGCTCATAGTTTGAATAAAAAATTTATGAAAAAACTTTGCCAAAGTTTTTAAAAATCTATAATAAAAATAATAAAAATTATGAGATGTTTTCATACAAATGCCAAAATTTGAGTGATTAAACAAATCATATGGAAAAACCACTTCAGTTTATATCAGTTAATTTTTTGTTGCATAATAAAGTACCCCAAACTTAGAAGCTTAAAACAACAAACATTTATTATTTCTCACAATTTTCTAGATCAGCTAGTTTTATCTAGTCTCAGATGGCAATTAATCTCAGTAGTCAGTGGGATCAGCTGGGTCACCTGATGGCTTGGGTGTGGGTGGATGGTCTAAGACAATAATCAGCAAATTTTTTCTTAATGGGACAGATAGTAAAACTTTTAGGCTTGCAGGCCATGAGGTCTCTGTAGCAGCTACTAGACTTCACCATTGTAGCAGGAAAGCAGCCACAGACAAAACGTAAACAAATGAGTGTGGCTGTGTCCCAGTAAAATTTTATTTACAAAAACAGGCAGCAAGCCAGTAAACTCTAGTTCGCTAACCCGTGGTCTAGGATAGCCTCACTCACATGTCTGACAGTAGGTAGATTCATAAGTTTAGGGGAACTCAGCTTGGACATCGCACCTCTCTCTGCTCTAGTAGTTTCTTATCTTCCAGTACGCAAACCAGGGTTTCTTGACATAGTTGTATCACAGTTCCAAAAACTAGCAAATGAGGGCATGCCCCAATGTGCATGGTTGCCTTGATTATGTCTATGCTCTTGAAGAAACTGAAGTATATAGGAATCCTACAGTAATATTTTCCCTTTCATAATGTTATAATTAGCAAATACCAATACATCTACTGAGTAAAATTATAAAACTGCATTTCAGTGTACCTCAATATGCAGATTTAAAGCCAACAATATTAAAAAACTGCTCCACTTTTCTAGAACACTATTGATAGCACTTTCATAAACACATTCTTCACAGACTTATAAAAATTAAAAAGGATTTACTTGAAGTGAAACATTAACATTTTGCCCTTATTCAAGATCTAAAATTTCAATTTACAATGTCAAAGGGCTAAAACAATTGCGACAATTTGATCAATGTATAGACTGTGAATTTCTAATTACATAAAAAGGGTATTCTATCCCAATCTTCAAATTGTTCTTTTTCTTTTATTCTATGCTTTAAAAACAGATTGGCATTTCCTAATAACCAAACACAAAACAAATTCTATTAAGATACAGTCTAAGTTTGTAAAATTTAATACACTTATTGTAAACAAGCAATCCATTTGCTAGCTTTGTTTCCTCTTTCTCTTAAAATATGTTAAAAATACTCAAAAGGCATTATTAAAAAACCAAAAAGAAGTTCATAATTCTAGCAGAGGACAGGTTGATTTATCTGAGAGATTAAGTAGTTCAATATATTGTTTCTAAATACTGAAACAATAGACTAAAATCCACAGTAATTAAGTCAGTTCCTAAGAAATATGCACAGCCTGATTGACATTTAAACCCCCAAATTCTTGAATAATGAAACTGTTAAGGGAACCAAATACACACATCTAGTTTCAATAAAGTTGGCAATCCCTTAAAATATTCTGCATAAATAATTTTAACCTTAAGCATTAACATTAAGGAAATGATTAAAACCACATTTTTCATAACAAAGGGTATAAACTGACCTTTATTTTATTAGCCTACAATTTGCTTCACCACTGTTTTTCTAAACCACTCTAATGGCATATATACCTTGACAACATCCCACAGATGGTTATGATTATGTGTAACAAGACAACAAGCTCATTGAAAACCTTTACAGATGCTTAGCTAATGGGATGTCACATTAAATCTAATAAAGATTTAAAAACTTTATATCAATAATATTATAAACAAAGATATATCATTTGAAATTAACATTCAAACATTCCTAAATTAATTCCATAAAAGCACTAGATTAGTAATATACTTACTTAAGAAGGAGCCTTAAAAAGAAGTGTAGACATTACACCGCTTGTCCCCCTCACACAACCTGCTTGCATCATGTGCCTCTGGGGCAGGGGAGTGGGAAAAAAATACATATATATTTTTTGCTTTCAACATCTTAGATATAGATGCTTCTAGCTACAAAATTCTGGTAAATGTCAAAATTCGATCTGACTACTTCTTACTTCCTCTCTTAATGCTTAATGACTAATTCCTTAGAGATGTCCTTAAAAGCCCTAAAATGTTGTCCTTTGGTAGAAACTTTCACCAGCAATCAATCAGGAGCAAATTAGATGATTGTGTTGAAATGTACTACACTGTTTAAGCTAACAAATGAATGAAGAAAGGTAGTATATCGTAACATATGCCAGTACACTGAAGTCGTTAAAAGGGTTTGTTGGAAGAATATTTGGTTTCCAGTGTAGCAAATATGGAATAAGAAGGGACAGCGATAAAAGAATACCAAGTCATATGGAAATCCAAATATAGTGACAGACACAATTATTTTACTAATTGCTAATGAATACAGTCAAGTGGCTTCAAAAAGCAAAACTTTGCTTGGACTACTTCAGGTTTTGACCTTTGCATGAGCAAATGCATTTAAACTGAAGCCCACCAAAATTGATTAACGGCGCCAGCCAAGGCCAGCATGTAGTTGAAGCTTTTTCCATCTATCACATGGCCCCAAGGATAGTTAAATGAACCTTAAAATGGCTACAAACAGCTCAATGACTACACAGAGTCCTGCCAATTAGAAATAATTAGGCAGTCATTTTGGTGGTAAGTCTTTTTAAGTGCATACATAACGATGCAATGATGCTTATTAACGATCTCATATGAGCTATGCTCAAACAGCCTGAAATAATTATGCAACTATCACAAAGCCTTGCTCATCTCTGTACTTCACCTTAATGCATTTAAAAATCCACTTCATTACCTCCAGTAATTAATCCTCCATTAATTGCAGGAAAAGCTCAGTTTACCAAGCTTCGTTTCTAATTATCTTATAAATAGTTATGGTTCTAATTAATGTGTTCATTAAGATGAATATCTTTCTCAAAGCCATGCTCAGAGCAAAGGTTCCACTTATTCTCTCAAAAGCCTAACTACCATAAGGTGAGGCCATTTTTGTTGCATTTGCTTTTATTTTAGTATACTCAACCTCCTAATTGGCATTTAAAATCTATTTTAGAGAAACTTCAAGAAGGTATATAGGGGAAATAGGGGCAAAAAAGATATTTTCAAAACTCTTTTCCAATCAATAACCTTAAAACCTTAACAGGAAAACTTTAGTGCATCTTTTCTGATAAAAATTGACTAATATGCTTGAGTACTATATCCAAGTGAATTTAAATACCATACAAACTTAGCTTTTGCCCCTTCTCTTCAATTAGAAAATAAGACAAGAAAGATGAAATATGCTATTACAACGAATGCATTTAAATTTATATTAGATTACATAGCTAAATTGCCACTATAAAACAATTACTCAATATAAATTGTCAGCCATCAAAGAAAAAACTTACACATATCCTGGGATCACCAATATTTCCTATCATTTAGAAGCATACTAGTCTATGTGCTTTTTAAAAATATAAATCTAATTCTGTGCTACAAAGTATATAGCACTTAAAAAAACACTGGCTATGATTCAAAGATAAAACATGATGCAAAATCACTCTTTTTGTAAACATGAATATTTTTATAATTTTGTAAATTTTTAGAACAATTGTGTAAACAATTTAGAAGCACAAAAAGGATTCTTAATTTTTAAAAAATCAAATTTTATTTTCCAGGAATAAAAGAACAGAAACAATTTATTTGGGAATTCAAGTAGGTAAAATCCCTTAATAAAAATTTTTAAAAGTTATTAGTGTAACAACCCTGACAGTTAATAATAAAGCTATAGTTCCACATATGATAGATGTCTCCTGCTTCTCTGTAATTTGCTGTTGCTCATTAATCTTCCCCCGTTGTCTCTTTCCATGTAAGATAAACCTGCAGAACGATTTCATTTATGAATCAAAAAAAAAAAAATTCTACAGGCAAAATTCTAAACAGATAAGTTTCTTCATAGATAATTATAAGTGTAATTTCTGACATAAATTTCTCTGGAATAAACTTGTTAAAACATGCTTCACACAAAACCACTGTGGCTGTGTATTCTCACATTAAAATTTCTGATTATAGAGACTAAATAAAATTAGCTAGAAGGGTAGATGGAGACTGACAATGAGGGAATATCTTATATGTTTTACAGCAACACTCATTCATTCTTCTAGTCTGAGGATACAGTTGTGAATGCGACAGGCAAGGGCTCTGCCATAATGGAGTTAAGAGTTTAATTCCTTTAAAGTAAAACACCCCCTGCTAACTTAAAAGAAACATTGCTACAACACAGAAACAGGTTGGTTTTAGCTATAATTTTCAATTCTGTAATAAGTACTGTATCAAGTACTCCTTAACATCCAGAGTGTCAATCCTCTCCTATAACCAAAAGATCCCTGAAAGACGACAACTTGGCCCAACCGTGTGTACAGCTGAACCAAACACAACATAGGCACCAAGTTGTACTATTATTTTTAAAATGTATGTACTTCAAAAAGACATAATATAAGTGGATCTATGAGAACATTAGGTTTGGTGAACCTATCTTCTAAATTTTAACCACTTCAATGACACCTTACCTAGTAGTAGCACAGTGATCCTCAGTCTTGGCTTTGTAACACTCCATGATGTCTCCAACAATTTCAAAATGAGAATTATAAAGTTCTCACCACAAAACTTATCATTAATTCACTTTTATTTAAAAAAAATAAATATTATTTCAAGGGGAAAGGGAAAGGAGAACAAATGGTAGTACCACAATATCCAAAAGGTTAGACATTACTCTTCCTTTTTAATCTAGAGGAGTTTAGGAATATCAGTTCTGTTTATCCTGAAAAGTGTTGAGATTTTAGAATACTCACATCATTCACTCTCTCTGCCTTTTCACTCCCCTACCCCCTCTGCAAAACTGAATCTAAAGAAAGTCAAGGACCGTCTTTATTAACACAACAAAGCTTCCTATAACTACCTCACAGTATCAAACTAATAATGTTCATGTTAGTCCCTCAGACTAACATCCTTGGTTTTCTCCTTGGTTTAAGGAAACTTTTTTCAAATTTCTTCCAGGCAACCAAATTTCTTCCTGTGTCAACAGCCTTATCCACATAAGTAAACTGGAAGCAATGGTTCCTAACAGGCAATAATGAAAAGCTGAAAAAAAAAAAAAAGGCAATCTAGAAGCTTATTCTAATGGACCAAGTTTAAATGAACTGAAATAGTTAACATTCCTAACAAATTTGATTAGGCTCTAAATTGAGATCTAAGTAAAATGTTAATGCTCCTAACTACTGGATTGGAAGTAATGTTAATTCTTTATCATTACACAGATACTAATGACAAAAATAAAGGCAACCCATTACATAGCATTGAATTGGCCTTTCCTCACTCCAGTTAGTAAAACAGAAATAAGCACATTCCAGTAGGCCAGACCAAAAATAATACTGTATGAGAAGATTTCTGATATCTACAGCTCAGTACAGTGCCAATTAATAATGTTAATTCTCCACTGCCTGCCAATGCAGGGGACATGGGTTCAAGCCCTGGTCCGGGAAGATCCCACATGCTGCGGAACAACTAAGCCCGTGCGCCCCAACTACTGAGCCTGCGCTCTAGAGCCTGTGAGCCACAACTACTGAAGCCCACGCACCACAACTACTGAAGACCACGTGCCTAGAGCCCGCGCTCCGCAACAAGAGAAGCCACCGCAATGAGAAGCCCACGCACTGCAAAGAAATGTAGCCCCCACTCGCCACAACTAGAGAAAGCCCATGCACCGCAACGAAGACCCAATGCAGCCAAAAATAAATAAATAAAATTTTTTTAAAATCTAAATGTTAATTTTCCAGGGACTTAGTTTTAACACATAAAAATCTAAAATTCTTTCATAGACATGACTAACTTACAGTATTTAAAGAAGCCTCACAAGGGGCTTCCCTGGTGGTGCAGTGGTTAAGAGTCCGCCTGCCAATGCAGGGGACACAGGTTCGCACCCTGGTCCAGGAAGATCCCACATGCCACGGAGCGGCTGGTCCCATGAGCCATGGCCGCTAAGCCTGCGCGTCCAGAGCCTGTGCTCTGCAACGGGAGAGGCCACAGCAGTGAGAGGTCCGCATACCGCAAAAAAAAAAAAAGAAGCCTCACAAGACATTAACTAAGAGAGAGCTTTGTTTACCTATCCTGTTGTATTTTCTTCATAAGGTCCAGCAAGAGTTTAGCAGTGTTAATTATTATTCAGAATACAGTCATTTCCCCTACCCATACCTTAGGCAGAGTATTCTTCCTCATCCTTGACAGTGAGCTGAACCGCATGACTCGTTCTGGCCAATGAAATGTTGGCAGAAATGGCACTGAGCAGAGGAGTTAAATGTGCTTATTAGGAAGTTGACCTTGTTTTCCTTTTGTCTAAGAAGCTTTGTGTAGCTTCTGATCCATGGTGAATGAGACATACAAGGAGCAGAACGGGTCTCAACCGCCAGCTTGGAGCCAAGCCCAAGGAGCCAGCCTAGATCAGAAGAGGCCCAGCTGACTCACAGATGTCTGAGAGAAATAATTCTTTTTGTTGTATGCCATTGAGTTCTGAGATGGTTACTATGCAGCATTATTGTGGCAACAGCTAACTAATACAAAGACATTACTAGCATCAGAGCGTATGAAGGTCATCTGCCAAGGGGAACAAAGAGTACAACCTAGTGGACAGTAGGATATCTGATAGGAGTAAGAACAAGGGTTTGAAGTGTTACGAATCCCCAGCTCTAGCTATGTAAGCCTGAGCAAGTTACTTGACCTCTGTTTCTCATCTGTTAAGTGAAGGTAAAGTACAAACTTAGAAAGTGAGAAAGGTTGCTGAGACAGTCAAATAAAATAACATATAATGATAACACAATCCCAAAATTCCTAGCAGACAGTAGATACTCAATAAATTTTAGTTTCTCCTTTGTTCTTCTTGGCTGTAAGTCAAGCTATTAAAAAAATTCAACACACTTTCACAAAATTTTTATTACATGCAAATACATAACCCCATTTTTCAAACTAAACTTTGAAGTAAACACCTGTTAAAGTAATTATAGAATATCAGTTTCTGTGTCTGAGAAGAACCCTCCCCTTTCTCATGGATCTTACTAATCATCTTTCTCTTTCCTGCTGTAAATCTTAAGTTTTTCATGATGAAACAGTTTTCTATGGAAAAGACAAGAGCAACACTTTTACTTGTTTAATAAGCAAAATTTCCGTATCTTTTCCTTCCTATTTTTCTTTACATGTATTTCACCCCTTCTTCAAAAAAAACAAAAAAAAAATAGTAACACAATTAAATCATCAATACATATTTTCTCCTTTTGAGAAGAAAAGGGCAGATTCATCAAATAATATTTATAAAATTATTTGAGTTATTCAGAAGATGAACTCTACAAATTAAAACTTGTAGTAGGAATTTATTTTCTTAATTTTAATAAGTGAATGGCTTCGGGTAGTGATGATTTCTTTAAAAAACAGAGGCTTCAGGGAAGGTCAGAGACTCAGACACAGACACAATCATTCATCATAAAAGACTTCAGGGGACGTTTTAATAACTACCTGTGGCAGGATCTCGCTCATATTCATTATAAAATTCCCAAGGCAGACTTTGCTTTCTCATTCATACTCACAAATATACAAAATGGAAGCTTCCCATCAACTGTGGTGTAAGTAGATGCATTTAAACACCAGTTGTTTTATCATGGCATTTATCACCACAGTTTGCAATAAACAACATTAAAGTTTTATAGGACTGAAGTGAACCCATACATATGCACACGTGTGTGTCATACACATGCACACATACACACTCACAAGGCATGAAGCAAAGATTACTGAAGCTATGTGATGTTCACATTTATTTTTAACTACTTGGTCACAAACAAAAATATGATTGAAACAGACCAATTTATGAATCAAATAAGGATCTCACACACATTAAAAAAAAAGGACGGAGAGGGCTGTTTTTAAAAGCTCTTATCAGGGCTTCCCTGGTGGTGCAATGGTTAAGAATCCACCTGCCAGTGCAGGAGACACGGGTTCAAGCCCTGGTCCAGGAAGATCCCACATGCTGCGGAGCAACTAAGCCCATGTGCCACAACTACTGAGCCTGTGCTCTAGAGCCCTCAAGCCACAACTACTGAAGCCCCTGCGCCTAGAGTCCGTGCTCCGCAACAAGAGAAGCCACTGCAATGAGAAGACCACACACCACAATGAAGAGTAGTCCCCACTCGCCACTAGAGAAAGCCCACGCGCAACAACAAAGATCCAATGCAGCCAAAAAAAAAAAAATTTTTTTAATTTAAAAAAATTAAAATAAAAGCTCTCATCAAAAAAAGTTTTATATGTATATATACTTGTATTTTATTTATGTGTTTAGCTACGTGATATGGAGTAGCTTATTCTTTAACTCTACTGCAGCTTTTCCATTTAAAACACTCTCAAATCCAGTAGCTGTATTTCTACTCCCTCTACCTGCAAAAAGGTGCTACTCTCACCTTAATTCTGCTACTCTTCTCCCTGCAGAAACAGCTAGGATGAAATCAAACTGGGCTTTTGGGGCTTAAATTTGACACTGTAACTTGCCTCCTCTATCTATATAATAAGGATAAATCATGTGAGGAGCAAACCAAAAATGTGTATGAAAGTGTATTTTAGAAAGCCTAAAGGGTTACACTAATATTCCTACAATCATCTTAATGGTTTCCATGTTCTCCTGGCTTTGATACTGACTACACTGCTTCAAAAGCCCCTTTTAGATGAACCATGCTTGCCAGACAAATGGCCATCATATCCTGTTCTGGAACCATCTAGACCACCTCCAATTTACCTCAATGACTACTCCTTATTTTCATAGTTTTGTAGCCCATCTCAACCACATTATCTTGCTTGGCTGCTAGAACCGGTAACCTGGGTTGGACCTTGTTATCTACACATATTCTTTCCTTATACCCTATCTTCACAACTTACAGTTTCTTCACACATTATAATCTTAGGCCAGGCCAGCCAAACCTCAGCTGTGTCCTACTAGACCAGAGAGGGTCTCTGGCCAGTTACTCCTCTATATCCTACATTCTTGACTCTTCAATAAAAACAAAAAGTAGAAGAGATGGTATAATTGGGAGAAAGGGCTTTCGAGGCTACTTTTTGTGGGGAAAAGACACCCCTATTTCTAAAAAGACCAAAAATACTCCATGGCTCTGAGAAATACTGATCTACATTTGTTTCTCATTTCCAGAGTTTTGCCAGACCAAAATGCAGAGTGCTGGGGGTGGAGAAAGGTTATTTCGGGTAGACTTATTCTATTCCGAGAGAGAAAAAGACAGTTCTACAAGAAATGTAGACAATTAACTGTATTAAGGAAACCTTTTACAAATGTTTAAAATGAATACTAAAAGAAATAAGATCCTTTAAAAAATATTATTATTTTTAATTATAGCTGTGGATTTTTTCACTGGATATGTTAACTGCTACATGGAAAGCAAAGGTAAGAATTAATATAGGGCTTAGGTAAGAAGTAATATAGGACTTTATCAAGGCTCTGAATGCATCTGTACATATTTCAAAACTCATTAAATGAACAGACTGCTCACAAATATTCTATAAATTAATATTTCTGAAGGCATTTTTGAGCGTCTCAGAAAGTAAGCTTTTACCTTACTTTTTGTGTAAACACAGTTAATAAAAATCAGTGAAACCAAAGCATTGATGATCCAAATAGCATGTATATCACTTGCTTTTAATTGTTTCTCATGTAGTAGACAAGGACTAAGCCTACAGAGCAGTTATGACACTGCCAGAACCTCAGGGTCTCTGAACAGAATGATCTGTTCTAACATAATCCAGTTCTCCTGATCGAGATGGTCAGAAATAAGAATTTACTCTACATTCACCAAAGACACTTAACTGTCACATTCCCAGACTCTGGGTCATGATCTTAGAAAAGGCTTTGGGGCCAGACACACTAAGTTTGTATTCAAAAATCCTAGCTCCACTCTTGCTACTCTCTGTCCTTGATACAGATATAAAACCTACTTTTGTCATCAGCAAATCATGATACCGATCCCATGGGATTGCTATAAGGATGAAATGAAGAGAACACAAGTTAAGCATTCTGTATTAGTATCTGGACCTTAGTAAGTACTAGATTAATCAGTATAAATTATTACTATTATTGTTTTAACTCAATATTAATTTATAATTTTAGTTTATCCAGTCATTCTTCACTTCTTACAACTATACCGAATTCCTTGTAAAGTTTCAACAATAACAAAGAAAAACTAGAGGTGTCTAACTTTTTAATAATTCTATTTGCTAATAAATAAGATACAGTTAAGAATTCAAGTTGCTTTAGATTTTGGATTTTATGTTTTATTGCAGAAATAGCTAGAGGAAACAGAATAAAAGCCTGTCTTTTTGCAAAAACTAAATTTTTCAAACATGTATCCCAATCTCATAATGACCCTGGGTTTTCTCATCCCATAAACGTAATCTACCTAATATCACATAGCAGATGAGCAACAGATAAGAAAGAGGTTTTATACACCAGTGATAATCAAGACTTAAAACGTCTCCCCAAAACATGCCCCTAAATCACAGAAGACAATCTTAGCTCAAAAAACTTTCTAGTAAAGGGTCAGCATAATGAACATGATGATGCTTGAGATATTCAGCTTTTCTTAAAGGTCACACCTATGCAAACTGATCAAAGCCAATCTTTCTTAGAATGTAAGATCCAACAAGATCTAAGATCCAGGACGCATTACTACCAACTTCCCCACCTATCTACTACTAATACAGTGCCTTTTCAGATTATGTTCCCTTGCTTTCTAGCAATCTCAAGGGATCTCTTAAAAGCACTCATTAAGTGACAGTATTACCCTGCAACACAATACCAGGCCATGTTGTCTTTCTTAGTTACATCAGAAACAAATGCGGTTCACAAAACTGTTGCCTTTCTCTAATGGTTTTATTTAAGAATAAAAAGTAGATTTAAAAAAAAAAAAACACCCAAGCAGTAAATAAACAATAAATGGGAAAAAGAACGGCCTCAAATAGCAACTCTAGAAGCAGAGAGCTCCATATCCATCCTTGAATTTCTCCAAATAAAAAGGGCTGGAGATCACTCTCATGGTTAAGGGAATGTCTAAAGAGGCACTTTAGTAACTGAGACAACATTGATTCTACCCAGCAATCCCACCACTGGGCATATACCCTGAGAAAACCATAATTCAAAAAGACACATGCACCTCAATGTTCACAGCAGCACTATTTACAATAGCCAGGACATGGAAGCAACCTAAATGTCCATCAGCAGAGGAATGGATAAAGAAGATGTGGTACATATATACAATGGAATATTACTCAACCATAAAAAGGAATGAAATTGGGTCATTTGTAGAGATGTGGATGGACCCAGAGAGTGTCATACAGAGTGAAGTTAAGTCAGAAAAACAAGCACCATATATTAATGCATATATGTGGAGTCTAGAAAAATGGTAGAGGTGACCTTAATTGCCAAGCAGAAATAGACAGACGTAGAGAACAAATGTATGGATACCATGGTGGAAAGCGGTGGGGTGGGAGGAATTGGGAGATTGGGATTGACATGTATACACTATTGATACTAGGTATAAAATAGACAACTGATGGGAACATACTGTATAGCACAAGGAACTCTACTTAATGCACTGTAGTGTCCTAAATAGAGGGGATATAAGTATACGTATGGCTGATTCATTTTGCTGTGCAGTTGAAGCTAACACAACACTGTAAAGCAGCTATACTCCAATAAAAATTAATTTAAAAAAATAGAACCACGGGCTTCCCTGGTGGCGCAGTGGTTGAGAGTCTGCCTGCCGATCCAGGGGGCACGAGTTCGTGCCCCGGTCCGGCAGGATCCCGCGTGCCACAGAGTGGCTGGGCCCTTGAGCCGTGGCCGCTGGGCCTGCACGTCTGGAGCCTGTGCTCCACAACAGGAGAGGCCACAACAGTGAGAGGCCCACGTACCGCACAAAAAAAAAAAAAAAAAATAGAACCACTCTTAAACAAAGAAAAATTGATTCTACGTAGTTAGTGGCAAATACGCAAATGTGACTAAGAATAAATCTAAATGTGGAGGCTTGAACAAATAAAGAAGGCATTTGCTTTAAAAAGGAGGAGAGTGATGACTCACAGGTGGCCAGACTGTGCACTGTCTGAAAACTTTCACTTGTTTCAACATCTGCAAATCAATCACTGTGATACACCACAATGACAAAATGAGGGGTAAAAATCATATGACCACCTCAATAAAACCAGAAAAAGCATTTGACAAAATTCAACATCCATTCATGAGAAAAACTCTCAACAAAGTGGGTACAGATGGAACATACCTCAACATAATACAGACCATATATGACAGCCCACCACTAATATCACCATTTCATCAATGGTGAAAAACTGAAAGCTTTTCCTCTAAGATCAGGAACAAGACAAGAATGCCCACTCTTGCCACTTTTATTCAACACAGTATAGAGTCATAAGCCAGAGCAATTAGGCAAGAAAAATAAATAAAAGGCATCCAAATCGGAAAGGAAGAAGCAAAACTGTCTCTATCTGCAGATGCTATATACAGAAAATCCTTAGAAACTCTACCCCAGGGGACTTCCCTTGTGGTCCAGTAGTTAAGACTTCTTCACCTTCCAATGCAGGAGGTGCAGGTTCGATCCTGGTCGGGAAACTAAGATCCCACATGCCTCACGGCCAAAAAACCAAATCATAAAACAGAAGCAATATCATGACAAATTCAATAAAGAATTTAAAAATGGTCCACATCAAAAAAACCTTTAAAAAAAACCCAAGAAACAAAACAAAATCTACCCAAAAAAACTGTTAGAATTAATCAATGAATTCAATGACATTGCTGTATACAAAATCAGTACACAAAAAAGTGTTGCATTTATATATACTAATAATGAACTATCAGAAAGAGAAATTAAGAAAACAATCCCATTTGCACTTGCATCGATAAGAATAAAATATCTAGGAATAAATTTAACCAAGGAAGTGAAAGACCTGTACATTAAAGCTAAAAGACACTGATGAAAAAAACTGAAGACACAAATAAATCAAAAGATATTCAGTACTAATGGGCTGGAAGAATTTTGTTAAAATGTCCATACTTCCCAAAGTAATCTACAGATTCAATGCAATCCCTATCAAAATTCCAATGGCATTCCTCACAGAAATAGAACAAATAATCCTAAAATTGGTATGGAACCACAAAAGACCCAAAACAGCCAAAGCAATTTTGAGAAAGAAAACAAAGCTGGACACACCACACTTTCTGATTCCAAACTCCATTACAACGCTACAGTCATCAAAACAGTTTGGTACTGGCATAAAAACAGACATATAGATCAATGGAACACAGTAGAGCGCCCCAAAATAAACCCACACATATATGGTCAATTAATTTACGACAAAGGAGCCAAAAATACACAATCGGGAAAGGACAGTCTCTTCAAGAAATGGTGTTGGGAAAACTGGGACAGCCACATGAAAGGAATGAAAGTGGACCACCATTTCAAACCACACACAAAAATCAACACAAAATGGATTAAACACCTGAACATAAGACATGAAATCATAAAACTCCTAGAGGAAAACATAAGAGGTAATCTCCCGGACATCAGTCTTGGCAATGATTTTTTGGATTTGATACCAAAAGCAAAGGCAACAAAAGCAAATGTCAACAAGTGGGACTACATCAAACTAAAAAGTTTACGCACAGCAAAGAAAACCACCAAAAAAATGAAAAAGCAAATGATGGAATGAAAGAAAATATTTGCAAATCACGTATCTGATAATGAGTTTATATCTAAAATATATAAAGAACTCATCCAACTCAACAGAAAAAAAATCTGATTAAAAAATGGGAAGGGGGCTTCCTTGGTGGCATAGTGGTTGCGAGTCTGCCTGCCAATGCAGGCGACATGGGTTCGTGCCCTGGTCCAGGAAGATCCCACATGCCGCAGAGCGGCTGGGCCCGTGAGCCATGGCTGCCGAGCCTGCACGTCCAGAGCCTGTGCTCCGCAACGGGAGAGGCCACAGCAGTGAGAGCCCCGCGTACCGCAAAAAAAAAAAAAAAAAGGGAAGAGGATCTAAATAGACATTTTTCCAAGAAGACATACAAATGGCCAACAGATACATGAAAAGGTTTTCAACATCACTAATCATCATAGAAATGCAAATCAAAACCACAGTGAGGCATCACATATCACCTGTTACAGTATTAGGAAAAAGACTAGAAATAACTATTAGCGAGCAAATGGAGAAAAAGATAACTCTTGTACACTGTTGGTGGGAATGTAAATTCGCGCAGTCACTATGGAAAACACTATGGCAGTTCCTTAAAAAATTAAAAATAGAACTACCATATGATCTAAAAATGCCATTTCTGGGTATTTTTCCAAAGGAAAAGAAATCACTATCTCAAAAAGACATCTGCACTCCATGTTTCACTGCAGCATTATTTACAATAGCCAAGACATGGAAACAACCTAAGTGTTCATCAATGAATGAATGGATAAAAATGTGTGAGATGTATTATACGTGTGTGTATACACACACACACACACACACACACACACACACACACACACACATAAATAAAAAATGGAATATTTTTCAGCCATAAAAAAGAAAGATATCCTGCCATTTAGGACAACATAGATGGACCTCAAGGGCATTATGCTAAGTGAAATTAAGTCAGAAAAAGACAAATACTATATGATATGACATATATAGAATCTAAAGGAAAAAAAGAACTCATAGATACAGAGAACAGATTCGTGGTTGCCAAGGGTTGGGTATGGGACTGGGTGAAATAGGTGATGGTGGTCAGAAGGTGCAATCCTCCAGTTATAAGATAAAATGTCATAGGGATATAATGTACAACATGGTGGCTACAGTTAACAATAGTGTACTGTATATTTAAAGTTGCTAAGAGAGTAGATCTTAAAAGTTCTCATCACAAGAAAAAAAATTGTAACTGTGTGGTGAATGTTAACTAAACTTATTTGGTAATCACTTCATAATATATACATATATCAAGTCATTATGTTGTGCACCTAAATCAAAACCATTATATTGTGAATCAGATCTCAATTTTTAAAAAATGCTTTCCCACTCCAACTAACACTCTAGAGCAAGAAACAACCCTTTTTTTTTTTTTTTTTTTTTTGTGGTATGCGGGCCTCTCACTGTTGTGG
This sequence comes from Orcinus orca, assembly GCF_937001465.1. Taxonomy (NCBI): domain Eukaryota; kingdom Metazoa; phylum Chordata; class Mammalia; order Artiodactyla; family Delphinidae; genus Orcinus; species Orcinus orca. The sequence goes on along the minus strand of NC_064563.1, from coordinate 42,995,416 downwards.
CCTCTCCCGTTGTGGAGCACAGGCTCCGGACGCGCAGGCTCAGCGGCCATGGCTCACGGACCTAGCCACTCTGCGGCATGTGGGATCTTCCCAGACCGGGGCACGAACCCGCGTCCCCTGCATCGGCAGGCGGACTCTCAACCACTTGCGCCACCAGGGAAGCCCGAAACAACCCTTTCTTACAGGCTCTGCTATGTGGACATCAAGGCCTACTACCATACCTAACACATCACCTCAATAAATATTTTGTGGAACAGGCAAATGGGAGCAGACAGCTTATTAAATGAAGATCTTCATTTACATTAGCAAATTATATAACTATATTTAGAAGAACATTTCAAGTTCTTATATAGTCTTTGCTGCTCCAAATAATGTTTATCATTTTTAGGTGTGTTCAAGTCAGAAATCCTCAGCTTTGTGATTTTCCTGAAATATGAAGTAAATTCTATCCTTCTCTTTGGTTTTATGCTAAGGGGAAAAAAGAGAATAAGTAACATAATCTTCTACTGATGCAATAAATGGAACCACCTTAATTAAAAGGATGTCTAAAATAAGTGGCAGGTCTTTCTACCAATTATGATTCAATTTAAAACATCCAGCCTTTAATCTACCCCATCCTTTAAACAGTACTAGCCGTTGGCAAGAACAATTCAGCTCTACAACTTAGTCCTTTATAACTTTGCTTTTCCTACAGTGAATCCTAAATTAACTGTAAACTTTTTGGAGCAGAGAGTTTACACAAGAGAAGGACTTAAAAGGGCTTTTTATTTGAAAAGTTATTAAGTGTTAACAGAAATGTAGAAGATTAAAGATAAAAATCACAGAAGTCCTCCTAAACTGCAGTGCATTTTAATGGGAATAAAATCAATATGGTATTTCCTAAAAGGTGTCTGTATGCTTAATTTTCTCAAATATGTAACTTCCCCTTTCTTCCAAACATTTTCCCCCAAATAGGTTTACGTGAATATGCCTTTATTCATCTTGAAGAGTTTTACTTCCTTTTACTAAAGTCCATCTATTCACTTGGACCATAGCACTTGCATCAACCATGCCACTCCTACCAGGAGCAGAACCTGCCAGGCTCCATACCAAGATATAGCCCAACCACAGGTGACTTACCCTGATGAGACTATCTCATCTAAAGGAAGTCAGTCCACAGGCTGTCCCGCAAACTTTGGTGTAGCTCATCAACATATAAGAGTTACTAGCTGAGCCAATTAGATTCCCTCACTCAGGAATTTGAACCAGGATAAGAAATGATGCAGTTAGAAGAAAGAACAAAAGCTAAAACAGAAATACCAAAAGAGCTTTGATGACCACTGAGTGTGCCATATTATAAACATTTAGGAGTAAAAAGAGGCTATAAGGTATAGAAAAGAATACTCATGAAGAAGCTAGAAAGTAGTAAATTGAAAGCAGAGCATATGTATAGAGTAGTTGAGACAATTTAGTTCTAGAGAACTAAAATGAAACCCATAAACATCTTGCTGCTGAGGACTTCTAGAGAAAAAACAAATGATTAAAAGACAAGATTATGATGCTCAAAACTTTGCAAAGTATGCAGAATAGTTAGTAGTAACAATTTACGGATGTATAAACAGATAGAGGTCAAGATCATATTGCTTCTAAGTCACGGAAAAGGGATCAAAATCCAGGTCTTGTAACGCCTGGTCTAACAGCATTGCTATTTTACTGTGCTGTTTCTCTAACTCATGTATAAGGCTTCCAACCATACCTCCACACCCTACACATACACCTTTCAAGTACACATTTGGGTCGTGTACATTTTATAAGGAGAATGATCAAGTTGCTCCTTCAGCCCAAGTAACAATCCAATGACCCCATACAATTATTCATATAATGCTTGCAAACAGTCTTGAACCCCCAAACTAGGAGAGCTAAAAAAAAAGGGATAGATAAATGGAAATACATGAGAAGCACGTGGTTTATTCGTTTCTGGAAAGTATCTCTGAAACAATCCCAAATGATAAATAAATGCTATCAATTACCATGTTTAACAGTAACATTTCATAGCTACTCAAAAAGAGACCAGTGCCAGTCCATGAACTATTACATTTCACAATAGGATAAAGAAATTGAGACTAAGAGATTGGAAACTGTCACAGTTTACCCTTGAACAACACAGGTTTGAACTGTGTGGGTCCACTTATAGGAGGATTTTTTTCAATAAATATGTACTACAGTACTACACAATCCCCAGTTGGTTGAATCCACAGATACAGAAGGCCGACTGGAAAGTAATACTCAGATTTTCGACGGCAAGGGTGGTTGGTGCCCCTAACCCCTGCGTTGTTCAAGGGTCAACTGTAGAGTGATTTGATAGAAATACAATATTTTTTATTAATTTCTTAAAATATTAGTCTGAAATGGATTGAAAATTTAGGAGAAAAAAATGTCCTTTACTACAGATAATTTAAGAAGCACTTCTAGACTATATAAAACATAATTAGTTTTATTACACAGCCATACGATAATACAAGAATTTCTCATATTGTTCAACTGAAACAATACTTCCAAAACCTACATTTTTGAACTTGAAAAAAATTCTGAACAAGCCAGCAACGTAGTTAGAAACTAGTGTATTATTCAATCAAGAAGATTTTTCAAATTTATTTGGAGGCTATTTACTGTATACTACTTAACCATATGAAAAAGTAATTTTTTCCAAGCTACAGAGAAATGAAGACTGATACCTGTGGTCAAGGATAAATTTAAAGTTAGCTCTTTGGAAAAAGGAAAATATTTTAAAGATGTGGAACACAGATTTCCTGAAGTGTGAGAGTGGCTTAAATGTGGAAGTAGGCATATGCAAGAACACTGAGTAGATGGCTAAAAAAATCAGTATCAAAACAAATTTAATAATGGCACTGTGTCATGTTAAGAAATTTTTCATATTTTATTGAGCTGCGAAGTGAAGGCTATGTGGGTGAAATAACACAATGCCCAAATTTGCTTTGAAATACTTCAGCAAAGAAAAAGCAGATGAGAAGGAAAAGGAGGAGAGGGGTGGGGGCAGAAGGAGAAGGTGCAGTACCAACACCATCACTACCACCACCACCACTGCACCAGCTGCAGCAGCCATGGCAAAAATCTTAGTTATTGTTGAATCCAAGTAATGAGTATACATTATTAGTTACTTACTCTTGAATATGTTGGAAATTATCTTAATTTTAAAAAATCAATGAATTAGCTAGAAATAAATTTCTGAAAAATCAGTTTAAGAAAGTATTTTATTCTATCTACAACCCCTTAAAATTTTTAAATAAAATTCATGTATTTATATTCTTTGACAGATTTTACAAAGTGCCAATAGGGGAGACACTAAAATGCACTTTTAAAAAGAATGTCAGTACACACACTGCTTATATTTAAAACAGATAATCAACAAGGACCTACTATACAGCACAGGGAACTCTGCTCAGTATTCTGTAGTAACCTAAATGGGAAAAGAATTTGAAAAAGAATAGATACATGTATATGTATAACTGAATCACTTTGCTGAAACTAAAATACATTGTTAATCAACTATACTCCAATATAAAATAATAATTTTAAAAAAACAAAAAAGAATGTCAGAAAACCATATAGATGCAGCTCGAAGTGTAACTACACACACACACACACACACACACAAAGTGTAACTACACATATTCAGAGTCATTTTTAGCTTTTTTCAAAGCTAGTAATAATAAAAGCCATCAAAGTACCAGATATGTGCCTTTAATGATAACTTAAGAGCCTTTAGCTTTGTCATATTAAGTTTAATTTCCCAAAGCAGTCAATTAGAGCTTGGTAATATCCTCTTTAGTGGATAAAGCTTTAGGATATCATGGAAACCTTCTCTATAAAGTTCCTTCCTACTTTGTTACCTATAATTTAAAAATCCATTGTTTTGGGGGGTTTTTTTGTGGTATGCGGGCCTCTCACTGTTGTGGCCTCTCCCGTCGCGGAGCACAGGCTCCGGACGCACAGGCTCAGCGGCCATGGCTCACGGGCCTAGCCGCTCCGCGGCATGTGGGATCTTCCCAGACCAGGGCACGAACCCGTGTCCCCTGCATCGGCAGGCAGACTCTCAACCACTGTGCCACCAGGGAAGCCCAAAAATCCATTGTTTTTTGTTTTCTTCATTTCCTTTAAGAGTATCGGAGATCATGACTGCTAAAAAGTTAAGAGAATACTGTGACAGTAACACACTTAATTCAATCACTATCACCAAAAAGAAATCTTCAAATTACTGATTTCTTGATAGACCTGAACCTAATCATGTACAAATCTTAATTTCTAAGAATTTAAACAACTGAGTAGAGAGTAAATTCCAAAATATTTTTCATATAAGAGTAATAAACAATGCTCCAAGTCTTCTATTGGGTTGACCAAAAAGTTTGTTCCGGTTTTTCTGCAACATCTTACAGAAAAACCTGAATGAACTTTATGGCCAACCCAAATACTTTAACATATTTATTCTTTTTTTTAATTAAATATTTATTTATTTGACTGCGCCAGGTCTTAGTTGCAGAAGGTGTGCTCCTTAGTTGCGGTTCCAGGGCTCCTTATTAATGGCTCTCCAGCTCCTTAGTTGCGGCACATGGGATCCTTAGTTTCGTTCGGCTGGTGAGCTCCTTAGTTGTAGCATGCAAACTGTTAGTTGTGGCATGCATGTGGGATCTAGTTACCTGACCAGGGATTGAACCCAGGCCGCCTGCATTGGGTGTGCAGAGTCTTATCCACTGTGCCACCAGGGAAGTCCCTAACATGTTTATTCTTAAAGTGGCATCAAAAGGGCCACGCCACACCATACCACCTCCTAGAAAATAAAAATGCTTAATGTGGAATATTTAATATATTATTCTTTCACATACCATTCTTCAATCTTTTCTAGAAAAGTGAAAAGGCCATATCTGATGAATAAATTTTTTATTAAGGTATAACTGACACATAGCTTACATTAGGTTCAGGTGTACAACATAATGATTTGGTATTTGTATATAATGCAAAATAATCACTGCAATAAGTCTACTTAACATCCATAAACATACACAGTAACAAAAAAATTTTTTTCTTGTAATGAGAACTTCAAGATTTACTTTAGCAACTTTCAGCTATGCAATAGATTATTATTAACTACAGTCACCATGCTGTACAGTACATCCCCATAACTTAGTTATTTTATAATCAGAAGTTTGTACCTTTTAACTCCCTTAACACATTTAACCTCCCCCACCCTCCCCACTGGCAACTGTCAATCTGTTCTCTGTATCTATGAGCTTCGCTTTTTTTGTTTGTTTGGTTTGGTTTTGCTTTTTTAGAGTCCACATATAAGTGAAATCATACAATATTTGTCTTTGACTTATATCAGTTAGTATAATGCCCTCAAGGTCCATCTGTGTTGTCACAAATGGCAAGATTCCACTCTTTTTTATAACTATTCCACACCTTTATCCATTCATCCATTGATGGACAGTTAGGTTATTTCCTTATCCTGACTACTGTAAATAATGCTGCAATGAATAATTTTAAAACCAACCTGAACCTCCTTCAAATACTTTATAAGATTAAGTATAAGATAATCTTTTAAGGCATATTAATAATTTTTTTTCCGCAATGTTCCCTCCCAAAACTCCAAGCAATCAACCAGAACCAACATCCTGCAAATCAGGCTTAGAGTTGGTTTGGTCTACCATATACTTGACAATGCACACAACTCCTTCTGGGGGTAATTTTTAAGATCAAACAAAGGTTACTTTTTTTACTTTCAAAATCCTCTGAAACAAAGGTCCCAAGTACACTAGTTTTTAAAAATACCTGTGTTGGAAATGGAGAAATAAATCCTTTATTCAATCTACTGAATCTACTATTAGGATTTATTGAAATCTACCATTAGGAACTGATGACTTGATCCCTGTCTTAAGGAAAACTCTGGTAATCTGAGACACAAATGGAGGAGAGTTTGGAGAAAATGAAATTTTCTTCAATGGTTTGTTGGAAGAATAAAGTACTCCAAAAGAAGTCCACAATGAACTATTCCAAAATGACTTTAGGATCAATCTCATTTAATATTTTTATAAGTTGTCTAGTATAATAAACAAATACTGGAATCTTCCAATATGAAGAGGGCAGGGAAATGTCAAACCTAACAAAAATCAAAAGAAAGAAAAACTGGAGATTGTACAAAAAAACCCAAAATTCTACAATGAAGGTAAGTACAATATAACAGAGATTACGTGGATAATAAACTATTCTCTCAAACTGTCAAAATTAAGTTCTTGAAAATCCTCATGGTAGGAGAATTCTTGGATAAGGAACTCAAAATCTTGTTTGTTTGTTTTTATTATTTATTTATTTATTTATTTATGGCTGTGTTGGGTCTTCATTGCTGCGTGCGGGCTTTCTCTAGTTGTGGTGAGCGGGGGCTACTCTTTGTTGCGGTACGCGGGCGTCTCATTGTGGTAGCTTCTCTTATTGTGGAGCATGGGCTCTAGATGTGTGGGCTTCAGTAGTTGTGGCACGTGGCTCTAGAGCGCAGGCTCAGTAGTTGTGGTGCACGGGCTTAGTTGCTCTGCGGCATGCAGGACCTTTCCGGACCAGGGCTCAAACCTGTGTCCCCCGCACTGGCAGGTGGATTCTTAACCACTGCGAGGCAAGTCCATAATCTTATTTTTTTTAATGGGATTGCAAGACAATTTATAACACTTCATAAATATGTTTTACATTCACTAAAATAAAAACACAGGGAACAAAGAGCACTAAATAGCTACCAAAGGCATTTCCCTACCCTAAATTGGTAATAAGCTATACTTTTCAATTTGTCTTTGAAATTAAGAGAAAATGTACTGCTGAGGCTGAAACAGACAATAATAGGGCTAAAATAGAAAGGGAAGGAAGTAGATAATTACTGGGAAGGACCTGCCACCTCTTTTAGCTCATAGATATTTATAACTGCATAGTCATTTAAGTTCAATTGTGACTGTTTCTAACATTGACAAAAATGTTCTTACCTAGTTTTAGGATGGAATTTTAGGATGTCAATTAACATCCGCAAGGGGTAAATTAAAAATTTTGTATGTAAATATATGAAATTATCTGGGAAGAAGATCCATGGTTTTCATCAGATCCTCCTTTCGACATTCTATATTTGATGTGATCAAAGAAAAGTTAAAGAATCAACCACCAACCAGATTTTTCAGCAGATAAACCTGAAATTTTCTCTATCTTTTGAGAAAAGCATGGAATATAAGCTGTGGACTTCTTTTGAAAGTCTTTTTCCACTTCACTACTGTCTACAGTAATTTATTCACACCTTATATGAAGGTCCATTCTTAGACTTTGCTTATAGACTTCCTCAAAATAGCTTAAAAACCAAATTGGTACCTATTAATTTCTAGGAAAAAGCTTTGCTTTTTAAAAAACACTTGTTACAAAATTCTAGTTGCCAGTTTTACAAATTAGTAGGAATGCTTTGTGACACTACAGGTCTCTAGTCTCTAACCTGAAAGTTTTGCTTCCTTAGTCTGTATTCCACAAACTTGATGATGGGAGAATCATTTTAAATCCTCTTTGGCAAGAAGAGTCCCTTCCTCTTTGGAATCTGAGCTGACAATATGCCTTTCATTTTACACTGTCATGGCACTTTATGCATAGCACTACTAGACATCAACCTTGGCAGTAACAGCTCTGACAGTACAAACAACATTCTTTTTAATCTCTTCTTGCCCAATATCATAAGGGATACAAATACCACATGGTAATACACATAGCTCGATGATAACATATAATATATTTTCATGACACTTAATATGTATGTGACCAATCACCTAAGAAGCAACTGGCAGAAGAACAAAGGTGGAAACAAGTGACCCAGATGTCCAGCAGAGGTTCTGAAAAACATATACAGTACAGAAGTAAAGCTACATTATATCTGAATTTCAAATAAGGAAAACTCATAAATGAGAAAGCATTACTATACTCATAAAATAAGAGAGATCTGGAAAGAAATCTGGTAGTCATTATATACTGTTTCATGAAGAGTAACATTTCCAATGTGCTGTTATAGTCAGAAAGGCCAACTGTAATAGTAGCCATTAACAGAAAGCATATTGGAAACAGAAAAGAAAATACTACCTCAGTCTATTTCATACAAAACCATCTTTTGACAAGAGCCAGGCAATGCATAAAAGTGAAAATAAAATTATTAGGAAGATAAGGGTTGGGGGGCCTTCCATGTGAAGGTAAACCATAAAACATTGGAATCCTTAGCTTGAAAATAATGCTGAAAGGTAACTGGTTCAAAATGCATAAATTCCAAAGGCAACAGGTAGTGATAGAGTGTGAACATAGATTATTTCACAAAAATAAGAGAATAACAGAACCAACGAAAACTCTTAAAAATCTAGATTGGAGAAGAAAATAAAAGAAAATAATTTATAGAGTAGATAATGCCAAAAGGTTCCTTATGTCTTGTCAAAATAATCCTCTGAGGAAAAAACTTACTATATACATCAACAAAAACTTACATATACATATATATATGTGTGTATATATATATATATATATATATATATACAACTTACTATATACATCAACAAAAACTTATGGAAGAAAGATTACAGGGTAAAATATCCTTCACATATTTAACTTTAAAAAAATAAAGACTAATTGGATTTGGCAAAAGTATCTTTACATATCAATTTCATATCTAATCTCTGTGAACATAAAGTTTATTCTAACCTAGAAAAAAAGGATAAATTCCTAGAAACATACAACCTAACAAGACTGAATCATGATGAAAGAGAAAATGTGAGTGGACCAATTACTATTAAAAAGATTGAATTTGTAATCAAACCCCCCCACCCCGCCCCAAAAGACAAAAGTCCAGGACTAGACAGCTTCACTGGTGAATTCTACCAAACGTTCAAAGAAGATATCAATCTTTCTCAAACTCTTCCAAAAACAGAAGAGGAGGGAACTTTTCCAAACTTATTTTATAAGGCCATCACTACCCTGCCACCAAAACCAGACAAGGATACCACAAGTAAAGAAAATTACACCAATATCTCTAAGGAACATAGATGAAAAAAATCCTCAAAAAGAAAATACAAGCAAATCAAATTGAACAATACATTAAAAGGATCATTAACCATGATCAATTGGAATTTGTTCCAGGGATTGAAGGATGGTTCAACATCTGCAAATCAGTCAATGTGGTAATCAGTTACACCACAGTGACAAAATGAAAGCTAAAAATCATGATCATCTCAATAAATCCAGAAAAAGCACTTGACAAAATTCAACATCCATTCATGAGAAAAACTCTCAACAAAGTGGGTATAAAGGGAATGTACCTCAACATAATAAAGGCCATATGACAGACTCATAGTTAATAACACCATTTCATCAATGGTGAAAAACTGAAAGCTTTTCTTCTAAGACCAGGAACAAGACAAGGATGCCCACTCTTGCCACTTTTATTCAACATAGTATTGGAAGTCCTAGCCAGAGCAATTAGGCAAGAAAAAAAAAAAGGCATCCAAATTGGAAAATAAGTAAATCTTATTGGAAAATCTGTCACTATTTTATACATTAAAAAACCCTGGAGACTCCATCAAAAAACTGTTAGAACTAATAAAATAAATTCAGTAAAGCTGTAGGATACAAAATTAATATACAATAAAATGTGTTCCATTTATATATATTAATACTGAACTATCAGAAAGAGAAGTTAAGAAAACAATCTCATTTGCCATTGCATCAATAAGAATAAAATATCTAGGAATAAATTTAACCAAGGAAGTGAAAGACCTGTACATTAAAGCTAAAAGACACTGATGAAAAAAACTGAAGACACAAATAAATCAAAAGATACTCAGTACTAATGGGTTGGAAGAATTTTGTTAAAATGTCCATACTTCCCAAAGTAATCTACAGATTCAATGCAATCCCTATCAAAATTCCAATGGCATTCCTCACAGAAATAGAACAAATAATCCTAAAATTGGTATGGAACCACAAAAGACCCAAAACAGCCAAAGCAATTTTGAGAAAGAAAACAAAGTTGGACACACCACACTTTCTGATTTCAAACTCCATTACAACACTACAGTCATCAAAACAGTTTGGTATTGGCATAAAAACAGATATACAGATCAATGGAACACAGTAGAGAGCCCCAAAATAAACCCACACATATATGGTCAATTAATTTACGACAAAGGATCCAAGAATACACAATGAGGAAAGGACAGTCTCTTCAAGAAATGGTGTTGGGAAATTGGACAGCCACATGAAAAGGAATGAAACTAGACCACTATCTGAAACCACACACAAATATCAACTCAAATATTAAGCACTGTCTCTATGAAATAAAATAAATGTTATGACCTTTTAAGAAAGAGATTTATAAATACATACTCTACATCCTTCCTCATCAAACAATGAGTGAAATACAAAGGAAACAAAATAAAGGGCATAATTCAGGACTCCTTTACTTATAATCAACAGCATTGTAAAAACATACAACAATTTACCTACTTTTAAATTACTTTGGTATTTAAGTAATCATTATCAATTTTTTTTTGGCAAGACGCCACATTTCTGCAGTTTTATAGGAATGAGTAGAGAGAAATAACTAATTTCATTCTCAATAAATTATCCTTATCCACCTACACAGGTCATGGAATATGGTAAACATTATTTTCTACCTTTGCTTTTACCATAATGATATAAAACAATAAGTATACAAAGCTATAAAGAAAAATCAAAAAGCAAATCTTATGACAATAAGCTTGTCTAGAGCAGGGACTACTTTAAATGTCTGCCAACCTTCAAGGACCACCCAGTAAAACATGTTGGCAGTTAGTTATAGCCAACAGTAGTGTCTATGACAAGCCACCACAGTAAATTCTGGCCTGGGCTCTGCCCAGGAAACAGAGCAGTCCCTACATAGCATTCTCCTGATTTTCCTCTTTTGCTCCCCTGTAAATGAGGCACAAGAAATAGCAAGAAATTCAGCAACTGCGATAATGAAATCATTTCAACCAAAAGCATGTATTAAATGTCTTTAACCTGATACACTGGTAAACACTACATAAAGAAGTCCAGCCAATTTCTGGTGATCTCTACCATTGAAGAGGAGCAACAGAAAATCAAAATGGACAGATCCTCCACTCAGCTGATTTAGAGTAATGACCCCACTCCGTACAACAGTGAAACCTGGCCCAAAACCAGAAAAGTAGCCACAACTTAGCTAACAGATAATGGGTCCATTCAGTCAATTCAGAACTCCCCAGAAAGAGTTCCTCACGATGCAGCTGCCATCCTAGGTAGAAATCTGTGCCCCACTTTTAGATGGGCTGCCAAGTGTTCCATGTGAGCCAAGAACAAAATAACTAGAATTGCACTTCAGTTAATAAACTGAGAAGAAATGTCTATGAAAATGTTACCTCCTTTGTCATTAGCGAATACAGTTCCTATGCCAACTAAAAATTTAGGTATTAAGCCAACTAAATATTTACTGTATTTCTTTTGGGCCTAAACAAAAAATTTTGACGTGAAAGTATTAAAACTAATTTAAAATAATCTGAAAACTGGAAGGGCATCATCTTAAAGCAGAATATCAAAAAGGATAGCATTCATTTATTTAATCAGCCCAATACTACAAAGCCACATAAAATCTTTTATACGATGTAAATCACTGAGTCTTTTATTCAAAAATTTGGAGATTTCATGACATACTTAACAGTTCACCTTTTGCCTAGTTTGGATTATACGTTATAAACCGAGAAAATCCTAATTAAAAAGCAACTTGACAAAGAAGTGGGTGGTGGGGCACAGGGAGAGGACCCTGTTCTTAAAATGAGCTCATTAATTCCATAGGATTAATAATTAAAAGTCCATCTGTTTTGAATGTCAATGTAAAACTGCTGCAGGTTTCAGTCAAGGGCATACTAATAAAAGTACTGACCTGAATAAAAGCTTACCACATCCATGGTTTGACCAATAGTCTGAGCTTCATCTTTATTTTGGATAAATTTATAAATAAATATAAATATTTATAAATATGTACTACCTAAGGTAAATAAACAATAGGAAACACATATTTATTTAACTGTATCCTTACAGGAATAGAACAGATTTTTTCAAACAAATTGATAAACCATTGTACTTATACACCATTTTACACTCAATTTATTATCCCCAAACAGTCAGCTCATTCTCAGACTGTCTGTCCAAGAACAATGTTGCTCAGCTTTGCTCCTCGGGAATTTTCTCATTTCCTCTATTGATCCTGCATGATCTACACCTATTTAAAAACTGAACAGGGGGACTTCCCTGGTGGCGCAGTGGTTAAGACTCTGTGCTCCCAATGCAGGGGGTCCAAGTTCGATCCCTGGCCAGGGAACTAGATCCCACATGCATGCCGCAACTAAGAGTTTGCATGCCACAACTAAGGAATCCACCTGCAGACCCAGTGCAGCCAAATAATTAATTAATCAATTAATTAATTTTTAAAAACTGAAGGGGGAAAAAACATCTTGTGAAATGAGAAGTCATAAAATCACCACACACTAAGGGAACCACTTCTGCTGCCACTACCTGGTTACCTTGGAATTAACTTCTCTAGTCTCAGTTTCCTAATCTAAAAGAAATAGTCTAAAACAACCTTCTAACCCTAAAACTTCTGCATCCATACCTCTCCAGCACCTCATGGCCTCCCTCTGAAAGTTATAAATCAGATAAACAAAAACTTACATAAGAACATTCTCAATACAAATGCACAAAGAATAAAAGCTCTGTAGGATACTAGAGCAAATGAGAGTTCTGTAGAGAAGCAAGTAGAAGCTGACCAAGTAGGCAATAATGTCAATATGAGTAAATGTTTAGTTCTTTGAAGTGGGCTTAATTATTCTTTTGGAGCATGGTAATATGGTAAAATAACAGGCACATCCACTAGTTTTTTTAAAAAAGTCAAAAGTGGGGGACTTCCCTGGCGGCACAATGGTTAAGAATCCACCTGCCAATTCAGGGGACATGGGTTCGAGCCCTGGACCGGGAAGATCCCACGTGCCGCAGAGCAACTAAGCCTGCGTGCCACAACTACTGAAGCTCATGTGCCTAGAGACCATGCTCCGCAACAAGAGAAGCCACCACAATGAGAAGCCCGCACACTGCAACGAAGAATAGCCCCCACTCGCCACAACCAGAGAAAGCCTGCGTGCAGCAACAAAAACCCAACACAGCCAAAAATAAATAATTTATTTTAAAAAAAGTCAAAAGTGAAAAATCATTTGAAAATTATTTTTGTTTAAATGACTATACATCATAGACGTATTCTCATGCAATTTAGAAACAGAATTAGAGCTAGAATGAATTCAATACTCATTCTATAGATGAGGACACTGCGATTCAGTGCCCATCAACAGATGAATGGATAAAGAAGATGTGGTGCATATATACAATGGAATATTACTCAGCCATAAAAAAGAAACAAAAATGAGTTATTTGTAGTGAGGTGGATGGACCTAGAGTCTGTCATACAGAGTGAAGTAAGTCAGAAAGAGAAAAACAAATACTGTATGATAACACATATATATGGAATCTAAAAAAAAAAAATGGTCATGAAGAACCTAGGGGTAAGACAGGAATAAAGATGCAGACCTACTAGACAATGGACTTGAGGACACGGGGAGTGGGAAGGGTAAGCTGGGACAGAGTGAGAGAATGGCATGGACATATATACACTACCAAATATAAAATAGATAGCTAGTGGGAAGCAGCCACATAGCACAGGGAGATCAGCTCGGTGCTTTGTGACCACCTAGAGGGGTGGGATAAGGAGGGTGGGAGGGAGATGCAAGAGGGAGGAGATATGGGGATATATGTATATGTATAGCTGATTCACTTTGTTATAAAGCAGAAACTAACACACCACTGTAAAGCAATTATACTCCAATAAAGATAAAAAAAATTCAAAAGTGAAAAATGAATTAAAAATTAATTTTTGTTTAAATGACTATACATCATAGCTGTATTCTCATGCAATTTAGAAACAGAATTAGAGCTAGAATGAATTCAATACTCATTTTATAGATGAGGACACTGAGATTCAGAAAGACTGATCCAGAACTTTTTCCATGATATTTCTAATTTGTCTTTAATGTCACCTCCTATAATTTCAAATTAGTTTCTCCATGATAGAAATGAGAATCAAGTGAGCAGTCATTATTATTGAGCTTAAAGCTCAAACCATAAGTTGGGAATTAATAAGACTAAGTACATACCCATGTTTCTATAACAGTAACTAGGATCAGCTTTTAGCATGCATGCTAAATATCCTGGGTTATGAGCTGAGAGTACCATCTATGATAGGAGAATATACCCATGTCTGGGTAGACAGAGAAGTCCATCCAAGGAAACGCCTTTAAGTCAAGACCTCAAAGATGAATAGGAGATGATCAGAGAGAGCAAAGAACATTGCAAAAAGAAGCAACCACATGTTTAAGGGCCCTGAGAGAGTAAAAAAAAAAAAGGAACTGCAGAGAAACTATAACTGGGATTAGAAAGATGTGATTGAAAAGACAGGGAGAATCATCACAGAGGGACTTCAGGCTTCATCAACATTTTGGACTGTATTCAAAACCACTGAAATAAGGGAGGTACTATCAGATTCGCAGTTTGGCTGCTATATGAAGAATGAATTGGAGGGGAAACTCCAGAAAACTATTTTTAAAAAGTATTCTAGGGCTTCCCTGTGGCGCAGTGGTTGGGAGTCCGCCTGCCGATGCAGGGGACGCGGGTTCGTGCCCCGGTCTGGGAAGATCCCACATGCCGCAGAGCGGCTAGGCCCGTGGGCCATGGCCGCTGAGCCTGCACGTCTGGAGCCTGTGCTCCGCAACGGGAGAGACCACAACAGTGAGAGGTCCGCGTACCGCAAAAAAAAAAAAAAAAAAGTATTCTATAAAAATATTAAAAGTATTCTATAATTTAGAAATGATTTTTTCTTCTTCAAATACTCAGAATCACATGCTGAGCCTCATAAAACATGTAGCAGTAAACAGCACAGTTAAGAAATTATACTAAGTTCCAAAGACTATTTAGCTGACACAATGATGTTTGTTTATCAAATACTGAGGTGATAAAACCAAAAATAACAACTTTCATCTAACTAAATTAGTTTTGAGGAATCCAGAATACATACACATTTAACAGTATTTTTTAAAAGGGCTAGAAAAAAATTATCAATGAATTAATCACTACCGGTTTGAGTCATCTGAATAAATGCTTAGCAATGCCTTATTTCAAATGTGTTCTATTACATACTTTAAAATTGTGACACAAAATGTCAGTTCTTAAAAGGAAGAAAAAGGCATTATATATAAGAATAAAATATTATAATTACAATTATTTGGTAACTGCACATCTCTTTGTCTCTCATACACTATGTAATTATAAAAGTTAACAGAATACCTTTCCAAAGAACATCTTATTCTGCTAGTATTATAGAACTCTTCCAGCAAGGAAGCAAAAAGAAGTTCTTCCTACTTATATACTGTCAAGGACAAAAGTCATACGAATCTAAAGATTCTCACCTAGGGACTTCCCTGGCGGTTAGCTTCTTATAAATGATGAGGAACAGTTTATGCTTTGAAAACAGAAAAGAGGGTGACGGACTCCCCTGGTCCGGTGGTTAAGACTTCGCGTTTCCACCACAGGGGGCACAGGTTTGATCTCTAGTCGGGGAACTAAGATCTCACAGGCCACATGGCATGGTCAAAATGTAATAAAAACAATAAAAAACAAAAAAAATTTAAAAAACAAGGATTCCCACCAAGAACTTCCCAACATCAGCTAGTATTTCACTGACAATTCAGTGTATACAGCCTTGATCTTTGTGAAATGGCTTATCTGTCAGGAATCCTCGATTTGCCATTCAAAATGACTAATCTAAAATATGCTGAAAACCTTGCAATGCAGATTTTTTGCTTAAAGTTAACAATATAATTTTATAAGTCAAAACCAATGAATAGAAAATACTATTTTCTAATACTATTTTCTATTATAATACACATACAAATTCAGTCCCTAAATACATAATTCTATAAAATCAAGATATGAAGGGACATGTTCTTTAAAGTAATCTAAAAGAAAGAAGTGTTTTAATTTTACTGGGAGTTAGGATGTTTATAAGCAAATGGTTTAAAAATTAGACTGGAGAAACAAGGCTAAAACTAACTTAACCAATAAATAACCTTTAAGAGTCTTCAGACATAGGTCAAAATATTCTTCTCACATAAATTTTTACATAATTTCACCCCTACCATTCTAACAAAGTATTATGCTCTAACAAGGACTATCCTAATCTTCACCTGACAATATTTTCAGGCTGATGTTGTTATTCTCATTTCCGTGAATAATATCCATACTCCAGGGCCATTTTCCTTCTCATATTCAATATCATGCATGCTAGTATCAAGGTTCCTTTCTTCATATCCTGTCACAGTATCAATCACTGCCTCCTGTCCACTCAATCCACTTTTGATTTATCAGCCGCCGTTTTTCTGGACTCCATAACTCGACCCAAACCATTTTAACAAGACATTGACAAATAGCACCCAGTATCACATCAACCTGTTCCACTTAGTAAACTAAGAAACAGTAACTGTGACATCTCTGCATAAGTATTCCATTCTATTCCCCAGACTGATGTATATTAATGAGGAGATGGTATTTGAAATGCTTCTTCCACATCAGCATCTAATATGATCAAATTAGGAAATGGGATGATTTATTAAATTTTGTAGAGCTGAAATATTTCTTTATATCGCTATACGTGTGGTTTCAGAAAGTGAGCTGTTGCTTTCAATTTTTCTACTGAGGATGTGCCTGCATTTCACAGACGAATTATTGTCTTTAAAAAGATTGCAAGAAGGCAAAATGTTATTAAGCAAATGCTCAGTAAAACAAACTAAATCAGTTTTAAAATTCCTAATTTAATGTAAATCTTGGTTGTTTCACTGAAATTCAGTTTGTGATCTTATTAAGTCATATTTGCATTGTATCGTCTTGCTGTAGGACAGTTTTAAATTTATAGCATTACCAAGCAGCTTCACTTCTTGACTTTTAAAACATGTCCTCAATAAAACAATTGCTCTATAAGTACGCATTTTGTTCTTATTTTTACATACAAGACAAAACAAAGATCACTGGGTTAATAAAAGAATAAAATAAAAATACAAAATCAACTATTTGGGTCACTTCTATAATTTCCATAATAAGATGTTAAAATGGTTTTATTAAAGTGCTCCCCAATAACTGTTTCATGGTCAGTTTAAACTTTAAACAATGAATTAGTTTTTCACAGTATATTTGTATATGAAAGAGATATCTAACATGCTCACCAAAAAAAATCAAAGTAGAAATGAAGAAGAATAAATGTAAAACTCATATATTTCCCTTAAACAGATTCTCATCTGAACTCATTGTCTAGCTTCTAGATATCGATATATTCCAGAAGTCAAACTCTTACTCGTTTTTAAAACTACAGGATTTCCAAGTACAAAATCCACATTTAAGTCTGGATCTAGGATAACCTCAGCATACTGGGCTTATTCAATAGTTTTCTAATGGAAACACCAATGATTTCTTTGGGTTCATGGAAAATCAAAAGATTACAAATAAATGAATTCTATAGGAGCTCTGTTTTCATTCAGTGATTAGAAAAATATCTGTAAAATTGAAAAGAGCAACACAATGCATGTAGTGTATGAGAAGGAGGAAAACATTACAAAAACAAGAAAAGGACAGATCACCCTGTAAAGAATTAAGTGCAATTCCCAGATATTTACTCCTTAGATTTCATTACATGAACAAGGATCATTTGTTAGATCACTTTTATATGAAGCAGTCATATAAGAGGCTAATCTAATTTTTAATTTAAAAAAATTCAACATTATTCAAGTAGAAGAAATAATATGAATTATTCCACTGTTATAATGAAGTACAATCTTTCACCTTAATACTCAGAAAAGGACACCAGAAAAAGTTAGCACATCAAGAATGCTATCCTTTGTTCCTTAAACAGATAATCAAGGCATGGAGCAGATGAGAATTAAAGATATTTTTAAACCTCTAAAACTAATAAAATATGATAAAAGAGATGAAAATTCACAAGTATATTATAGTACACACAGTATACAGAAATAAAAATTAAAATAACTTTTAAAAACCCTAACATTTTTTCTGGACTTTACAGTTTAAGAAGTACTTTCAATGCACTATTTTATTAGATAAATGCATTTTCAGAAATTACGTTACACTCTCTTTCCCAGTAATAAATATTTTTTACTTTTTCTACATGTGATATCACATTCTTTATGAAAAATTTCCTAATTTTGTCTAATACACAATAATCACCCTCTTCCCTAACACCCTACATACCTGGAGTCTATAGGATACAATTAGTAGATTTAAACTGTCTCATAGAGTATTTGTCTCCTCTGAGTGTATGAGTGCATATGTAAGTGTGCGTGTATGTGCAACACATGGGGTGTGTTTGTCTTACCACCTCACATAGTCTAAATGCTTTTTGTGTGTAGAAACCTATACAGCATTGAAGGGAAAAGCAACATGGGGATAGGGCAATTAAAACATTACACTTTATGAAACAAGAAAAAATATATTTCAGAATTCATTTATTTCTTCAAATTTACGCTAACTCTCCCAGCTTTAGAGATAGAAGAATGTGTCAATATCTATATACCTAGATATTGTGTGAAGGAGAAAAACAGGAAATAAAACAAAACTATTCATTAATGAGATGGCTGATTTCAAATACCATTCCTTGCATTTGTAAAATATAGCAAAATAGCATATATACAGTAACTGCTATATAAATGGGATAAATATTAGCAATTTTATAAATAGATTTAAAATTACTACAGAAAAACCTAACAACAAAAAATGAATTTTGAAAGTATTATTATTGTTATAAGTTCCTACTGAGAATACATATTATATTCATACATATGTACTAAGAAGCTACCCAATTTAAGAAATCACCTGAGTCAATGATTACCTTACACCACACAAAAACTCTTCAATTTGACTTCTTGAATAAAATTCAAAATCTCTATTAAGAAGAAAAGGAGATTGGTTCACGGTGGCGGAGTAGACGGACGTGCACTCACTTCCTCTTGTGAGAGCATGGGAATCACAACTAACTGCTGAACAATCATCAACAGGAAGACACTGGAACTCACCAAAAAAATACCCCACATCCAAAGACAAACGAGAAGCCACAATGAGACAGTAGGAGGGGCGCAATCAAAATGAAATCAAATCCCATAAGTGCTGGGTGAGTGACTGACAAACTGGAGAACACTTATACCACAGAAGTCCACCCGCTGGAGTGAAGGATCTGGGCCGCACTTCAGGCTTCCAAACCGGGGGTTGCGGCAACTGGAGGAGGAATTGCTAGAGAATCAGACTTTGACGGCTAGCAGGATTTGATTGCAGGACTCTGACAGGACTGGGGGAAACAGAGACTCCACTCTTGGAGGGCACACACAAAGTAGTGTGTGCATCAGGACCAAGAGGAAGGAGCAGGGACCCCAAAACAGACTGAACCAGACCTACCTGCTAGTGTTGGAGGGTCTCCTGCAGAAGTGGGGGTGGCTGTGGCTCACCGTGGGGACAAGGACACTGGCAGCAGAGGTTCTGGGAAGTACTCCTCAGCGTGAGCCCTCCTAGAGTTGGCCATTAGGCCCACCGAAGAGCAAGGTAGGCTCCAGTGTTGGGTCGCCTCAAGCCAAAGAACCAACAGGGAGGGAACCCAGCCTCACCCATCAACAGACAAGCGGATTAAAGTTTTATTGAGCTCTGCCTACCACAGCAAAAGCCAGCTCTACCCACCACCACTCCCTCCCATCAGGAAGCTTGCTCAAGCCTCTTAGATCGCCTCATCCACCAGAGGGCACAGAGCAGAAGCAAGAAGAACTACAAGCCTGCAGTCTGTGGAACAAAAACCACAAACCACATTCACAGAAAGACAGCCAAGATGAAAACGCAGAGGGCTACGTACCAGATGAAGGAACAAGATAAAACCCCAGAAAAACTACTAAATGAAGTGGAGATAAGAAACCTTCCAGAAAAAGAATTCAGAAAAATGATAGTGAAGATGATCCAGAACCTCGGAAAAAGAATGGAGGCAAAGATTGAGAAGACGCAAGAAATATTTAACAAAGACCCAGAAGAATTAAAGAACAAACAAACAAATGAACAATACAATAATAGAAATGAAAACTACACTAGAAGGAATAAATAGCAGAATAACTGAGGCAGAAGAACGGATAAGTGACCTGGAAGGCAGAATGGTGGAATTCACTGCCATGGAAGAGAATAAAAAAAGAATGAAAATAAATGAAGACAGCCTAAGAGACTTCTGGGACAACATTAAATGCAACAACATTCACATAATAGGGGTCCCAGAAGGAGAAGAGAGACAGCAGGACCAGAAAATATTGGAAGAGATTATAGATGAAAACTTCCAAACATGGGAAAGGAAATAGCCACCCAAGCCCAGGATGGGAAGAAAGTCCCATGTAGGATAAACCCAAAGAGAAATATGCCGAGACACACAGTAATCAATCTGACAAAAATTAAAAACAAAGAAAAATTTTTGAAAGCAACAAGGGAAAAACGACAAATAACATGAAGGGAACTCCCATAACATTAACAGCTGATTTCTCAGCAGAAACTCTACAAGCCAGAAGGGAGGGGCATGATATATTTAAAGTGTTGAAAGGGAAGAACCTACAACCAAGATTACTTTACGCAGCAAAGATCTCATTCAGATTCAATGCAGAAATCAAAAGCTTTACAGACAAGCAAAATTTAAGAGAATTCAGAACCACCAAACCAGCTCTACAACAAATGCTAAAGGGATTTCTCTCAATGAGAAACAGAAAAGTAGAAAAGGCCTACAAAAACAAACTCATAACAATTAAGAACATGGTAATAGGAACATACATATATATAAATACCTTAAATGTGAATGGATTAAATGCTCCAACCAAAAGACACAGGCTCCCTGAATGGATACAAAAATAAGACCCATATATATGCTGTCTACAAAAAACCCACTTCAGACCTAGGGACACATACAGACTGAAAGTGAGGGGACGGAAAAAGATATTCCGTGCAAATGGAAATCAAAAGAAAGCTGGAGTAGCAATAGTCATATCAGACAAAATAGACTTTAAAATAAAGGATGTTACAAGAGACAAGGAAGGACACTACATAATGATCAAGGGATCACTCCAAGAAGAAGATATAACAATTATAAATGTTTATGCACCAAACATACGAGCACCTCAATACATAAGGCACATGCTAACAACCATGAAAGGAGAAATCGACAGTAACACAATAATAGTGGGGGACTTTAACACCTTGCTTACAGCAATGGACAGATCATCCAAACAGAAAATTAATAAGCAAACACAAGCTTTAAATAACACAACAGACCATACAGATTTAATTGATACATATAGGACACTGCATCCAAAAAAGGCAGATTACACTTTCCTCTCAAGTGCACACGGAACATTCTCCAAGATAGATCATGTCTTGGGTCACAAATCAAGCCTCAGTAAATTCAAGAAAATTGAAATCATATCAAGCATCTTTTCTGACCACAACGCTATGAGATTAGAAATCAATTACAGGGAAAAAACATAAAAAACACAAACACATGGAGGCTAAACACTACGTTACTAAATAACCAAAAGATCACTGAAGAAATCAAACAGGAAATCAAAAAATACTTAGAGACAAATGACAAGGAAAACACGACGATCCAAAACATACGGGATGCAGCAAAACAGCTCAAAGAGGGAAGTTTATAGCAGTACAAGCGTACCTCAAGAAAAATCTCAAAAAAACAATCTAAAATTATACCTAAAGGAACTAGAGAAAGAAGAACAAACAAAACCCAAAGTTAGCAGACGGAAAGAAATCATAAAGATCAGAGCAGAAATAAATGAAACAGAAACAAAGAAAACCATAGCAAATATGAATAAAACTAAAAGCTGGTTCTTTGAGAAGATAAACAAAATTGATAAACCTTTAGCCAGACTCATCAGGAAAAAGAGGGATAGGACTCAAATCAATAAAATTAGAAATGAAAAAGATGAACTTACAACAGACACTGCAGAAATACACAGCATCCTAAGAGACTACTACAAGCAACTCTATGCCAATAAAATGGACAACCTGGAAGAAATGGACAAATTCTTAGAAAGGTATAACCTTCCAAGACTGAACCAGGAAGAAATAGAAAACATGAACAGACCAATCACAAGTAATGAAATTGAAACTGTGATTAAAAATCTTCTACAAACAAAGGTCCAGGACCAGATGGCTTCACAGGTGAATTCTATCAAACATTTAGAGAAGAGCTAACACCCATCCATCTCAAACTCTTCCAAAATATTGCAGAGGATGGAACACTCCCAAACTCATTCTCTAAGACCACCATCACCCTGATACCAAAACCAAAGATACCACAAAAGAAGAAAATTACAGACCAATATCACTGATGAATATACATACAAAAATCCTCAACAAAATACTAGCAAATAGAATCCAACAACACATTAAAAGGATCATACACCATGATCAAGTGGGGTTTAACCCAGGGATGCAAGGATTATTCAATATACGCAAATCAATCAATGTGTTATACCATATTAACGAACTGAAGAATAAAAACCATGTGATAATCTCAATAGATGCAGAAAAATCTTGACAAAATTCAACACCCATTTATGATAAAACCTCTCAAGAAAGGGGGCACAGAGGGAACCTACCTCAACATAGTAAAGGCCATATACGACAAACCCATAGCAAACATCATTCTCAATGGTGAGAAACTGAAAGCATTTCCTCTAAGATCAGCAACAAGACAAGGATGTCCACTCTCACCACTATTATTCAACATAGTTTTGGAAGTCCTAGCCTCAGCAATCGGAGAAGAAAAAGAAATAAAAGGAATACAAATTCGAAAAGAAGAAGTAAAACTGTCACTGTTTGTAGATGACATGAGACTATACAGAGAATCCTAAAGATGCCACCAGAAAACTACTAGAGCTAATCAATGAATTTGGTAACGTTACAGGATACAAAGTTAATGCACAGAAATCTCTTGCATTCCTATACACTAATGATGAAATATCTGAAAGAGAAATTAAGGAAACACTCCAATTTACCATTGCAACAAAATGAATAAAATACCTAGAAATAAACCTACCTAGGGAGACAAAAGACCTGTATGCAGAAAACTGTAAGACACTGATGAAAGAAATTAGAGATGATACAAACAGATGGAGAGATATACCATGTGCTTGGATTGGAAGAATCAATACTGTGAAAATAACTATACTAACCCAAAGCAATCTACAGATACAACGCAATCCCTATCAAATTACCAATGGCATTTTTTACATAACTAGAACAAAAAAATCTTAAAATTTGTATGGAGACACAAAAGACCCTGAATAGCCAAAGCAGTCTTGAGGAAAAAAACAGGAGCTGGAGGAATCAGACTCCTGGACTTCAGACTATACTAAAAAGCTACAGTAATCAATATAATATGGTACTGGCACAAAAAAACAGAAATATAGATCAACAGAACAGGATAGAAAGCCCAGATATAAACCCATGCACCTATGGTCAATTAATCTATGACAAAGGAGGCAAGGATATACAATGGAGAAAACACAGTCTCTTCAATAAGTGGTGCTGGGAAAACTGGACAGCTACATTTAAAAGAATGACATTAGAACACTTCCTAACACCATACACAAAAATAAATTCAAAATGGATTAGAGACCTAAATGTAAGACCGGACACTATAAAACTCTTACAGGAAAACATAGGAAGAACATTCTTTGACATAAATCACAGCAAGATCTTTTTTGATCCACCTCCTAGAGTAATGGAAATAAAAACAAATGTGACCTAATGAAACTGAAAAGCTTTTGCACAGCAAAGGAAACCATACACAAGACAAAAAAACAACCCACAGAATGGGAGAAAATATTTGCAAACGAATCAGTGGACAATGGATTAATCTCCAAAATATATAAACAGCTCATGCAGCTCAGTATTAAAAAAACAAACAACCCAATCCAAAAATGGGCAGAAGACCTAAATAGACATTTCTCCAAAGAAGACATACAGATGGCCAAGAAGCACATGAAAAGCTGCTCAACATCCCTAATTATTAGAGAAATGCAAATCAAAACTACAATGAGGTATCACCTCACACCAGTTAGTATGGGTGTCATCAGAAAATCTACAAACAACAAATGCTGAAGAGCGTGTGGAGAAAAGGGAACCCTCTTGCACTGTTGGTGGGAATGTAAATTGATAACAGCCACTATGGAGAACATTATGGAGGTTCCTTAAAAAACTGAAAATAGAACTACCATATGACCCAGCAATCCCACTACTGGGGATATACCCAGGGAAAACCATAATTCAAAAAGACACATGCATCCCAATGTTCATTGCAGCACTACTTAAAATAGCCAGGACATGGAAGCAACCTAAATGCCCATCGACAGACGAATGGATAAAGATGTAGTACATATATACAATGGACTATTACTCAGCCATAAAAAGGAACAAAATTGGGTCATTTGTAGAGATGTGGATGAATCTACAGACCATCATACAGAGTGAAGTAAATCAGAAAGAGAAAAACAAATATTGTATATTAACACATATATGTGGAACCCAGAAAAATGGTACAGATGAACCAGTTTGCAGGGTAGAATGGAGATACAGATGTAGAACAAACGTATGGACACCAAGGGGGGAAACTGGTGGTGGGGGGGAGTGTGACAAAGTGGGAGATTGGGATTGACATATATACATGTATAAAATGGATAACTAATAAGAACCTGCTGTATAAAAAATAAAACTCAAAAAACACTCACTACTATATATAAGATAGGTAACTAGTAAGAACCTACTGTATAGCACAGGGAACTCTACTCAGTACTCTGCAATGATCTAGATGGGAAAAGAATCTAAAAAAGAGTGGATATATGTATAACTCATTCACTTTGCTGTACAGCAGAAACTAATAGAACATTGTAAATCAACTACACTCCAATAAAAATTAGTTTTTTAAAAAAGATAATAAAACAAAAAAATAAAAAAGATTCATGCCAAGGAGCCCAGAAAGTCAATAACATCAGGAAATATTTGCCTGGGAATGCCTGATTCATGACTAAATCTGTAACGAATCTTAAACACAAGCTACACTCAGTGGTTCTTTTGGATATGGTATGATATATAGCATTATTTTAGCTCCATGTGAGACAAGTAAAAAACAACAAAATCAAGCTGACTGTGGAACCTTCATTGTACAAAAGTGATTGCAAAGTAAGAATACAAATCAAGAGATGAGTAAAAACAAAAAAAGATGAAAATATATTAGAAAATAAAGTATAATCATCCCAATAGATGAGAAAAAGCATTTGACAGAAATCAACACCCACTGTTGCTAAAAACATTCTCAGCAAACAAAAAATATAAAAGGTTCTTCTTCAGTTTTATAAAGGGTAGTGCAAAAACCCTATACCTAACATCAAATTTGAAGGTAAAAGACTGAATCCTTTCCTCCTAAGACAGGGAAAATGGCAAGAATGCCCAATTTCGCCACTTTTCTTCAACACTGAAATGGAAATTCTAGACAATGCAATGAGCCAAGAAAACTGAATAAACAGCACAGAGTTTAAAAGTAAAACTGTCTCTTGGGCTTCCCTGGTGGCGCAGTGGTTGAGGGTCTGCCTGCCAATGCAGGGGACACGGGTTCGTGCCCCGGTCCAGGAAGATCCCACATGCCGCGGAGCGGCTGGGCCCATGAGCCATGGCCCCTGAGCCTGCACGTCCGGAGCCTGTGCTCCGCAACGGGAGAGGCCACAACAGTGAGAGGCCCGCGTACCATGAAAAAAAAAAGAAAGTAAAACTTTCTCAACGATTGTTTTCACGGAAAATCCTAAGGCATATTTAATATACCTGCTAGAACTAATAAGAACAGTAAGGTTATAAGATTTGAAATAAACATACAGAAATGTACAGAATGCATAATGTTCAAAATACATAATATATAGTCAATTATATTTTATATATTGGCAGCAAATTATTGGAAATGAAATTTTAAAATAAGTCTTTTTTAGTGGTGTCAAAAAATTTTTAAATAAATTTAACAAAACACGTGCAAGAGTGCTACACTGAGAACTACAAAACATTATTAGGAGAAATAAAGAAAGTTCCACAAAATGGAGACATACACCATGTTTGTGAAGCGTTATAATGTCAATTCTCCTATTCTCTTTATTCAATTACCTCCCAATAAAAATCCCAACAGGATCATTTGAAGAAATTGTCAAAGTAATTATAAAACTCACATAAAAATACAAAAAGTAGTATCTGATTTTAAGACTTACTACAAGTTTACAGTAATCAAGATCGTGGGGTTATGGGAGTAAAAATAGATCAATGAAACCAAAGAGACCACTGAAACAACAGAATTAATTTCATACAATCGACTGGTGTTTGACAAAGCACCAGGATTACTCTGTAGGAAAATGAAACTTTTTTTTTAAATGGTGCTAGGCTATCATATTCCGGAGAAGATGAACCTATATTTCATACAACACACAAAAAAATAATTTGAGAATGATGTCAGCAAGATGGAAGAATTGGAAATCCCAGCCCTGTTTGCCCTACAGACACAACAACATAAAAACAATATACAGACCAGAATATTTTTATGAGAACTCTAGAAACCAATAAAGACATGGTACCCCACGTGAGCAGAAAATCAAGAACAGCTACGTTGAAACTGCTAAAAACAGCCATCACTTTACCCACAACACCCCCTCCCCAAAGCTGGCACAGCTCAAATTGTCTATTGGCTTCTCCTTTGGAGGCTGTGGATGTAGAGAAAAATGGAACATTCACCCAACATTACAGCTTTTCAAAGGGCTAGCCCAGGGGCTGGTTTCTGCCTTTTCTGACTTTGAATGCTAATGAAACCAAGACAGTTTGGATGACTGAAGGTTGCTGAAAGCAAGAGAGGTGCAGTGGCTTGGTGGAGAACCAGAGAACTTCTAGTGCAGAAAAAAGGGGCAAACATGTCTCAAAGCAACCACAAGGAAGTGCCTAACTCGAAATTTCTACCTTAGGAAGGAGAGAGAAAAGTGGAGCAAGCATCTATTGTTCCAGATTTTCAGAGACTTGCCTGAAGGAAAGGTATGTATGTCTTGCCTGATTCAGAGTGCTGATGGGGAGTTGGCATACTTTGGATGCCTGGAGGCTACTGACAACAAAGGTAAGTGGGGCTGCTTGTTGCTGTAGCACAAGACAACCTGAATTACCACAGACCTGAATTACCTGAATTACCACAGCAGAAAGAGCAAGAGATTAAAAGCTCCTGAAAAAAAAGTCAGCAAACTTCAAAATGGGAAACTACATGCACAAGTCTAGAGAAGGTGCAACCTATATAAAAAGGTTTCAGAGGTCCCCAAAATCTCTAGCTGGACTGATTGATGAAGGTATTCCCCTGTACAAAGCCAGTCCCTAAAGACTGGGTGAGGTGGCAGTTTTTTCAGATATATAAAACAGCAAAATATTACAAGGCAAATGAAGAAAAAAGAAAACAATATCCAATCAAAGTAACAAAATAAAACTACAGAAACCAACCCAAAAGAAAAGGAGATCTATGTGTTACCTGACAAGAATTCAAAATAACTGTCTTAAAGAAGTTCAATGACATACAAGAGAACACAGATGTCCAACTAAATGAAATCAGAAAACAGTACATGAATAAAATGAAAATATCAACAAAGAAATAGAGACTATAGAAAAGAAACTGCTGGAACTGAGTAATACAATAACTGCATTGAAAAATTCACTAGAGGGGTTCAGCAGCAGACACAAGCAAAACAAAGAATTGGTGAACTCAGAGACAGGTATTCTGAAATTACTGAGTCAGAGAAACAAACAAACAAAACATGGAGAAAAGAGAAAAAAAAACCTAAGGAAATTATGGGACACAAACGAGATAAGCAATATATGAATTATGAAAGTTCCAGAATGAGAAGAAAGGGACAGAGACCTTATTTGAAGAATGGATGGAAACTTCCCAAATATGAGGAAGAAAATGAATATCCAAATTCAGTAAGTCAAAAGATTCCAATTAGGATGAAGCCAAAGAGCCCCACACCAAGACCAATTTTAAATAAACTGTCAAAAGTCATAGACAAAGAAAGAATCTTGAAAGCAAGAAGAGAAAATCAACTCATCATGTATAAGGGAGCTTCCATAAGATTACCAGTGGATTTCTCAGAAGAAACTTTACAAGCCATAGGGGAGTGGGATGATATATGCAAAGTGCTACAAGAAAAAACTACCAACCAAGAATAGTATAACCAGCAAAATAATCCTTCAAAATTGAATGAGAAATATTTTCCCAGATTAATATAAGCTGAGGGAATTCATCATCACTGGACCTGCAAGGGATTCCTCCAAATTAAAATGTTTATCACAAGACAGCAAGATAAAAACATACAAAAATATAAAGCTGGCAAAGGTAAATATATAAGCAAATACAGAATACTATGATATTGTAATGGTGATAGATAAAGCACTTCTAATTCTGGTACAGAATTTAACAGACAAATGCATAAAAAACAATTCTAACTATAAAACTATATAAAGATGCAACTGTTTAACAAAATGTCAACAATTGAAGAAGATAAATAAAGGTATACAGGAGTTCTTTGAACTACATGTGTAAGTTTTCTTTATATTTGAAATTATCAAAAAAATAAATGTTTTCTATATACCAGCAATAAACAAGTAGAATTTAAAACAATACCATTTATATTAGCACCAAAAAAAAAAAAAATGAAGTACTTAGGTATAAATCTAACAAAGTATATACAATATTTATTTGAGAAAAATCACAAAACTCTGATGAACAAAATCAAAGAACT
Organism: Orcinus orca; assembly: GCF_937001465.1. Taxonomy (NCBI): domain Eukaryota; kingdom Metazoa; phylum Chordata; class Mammalia; order Artiodactyla; family Delphinidae; genus Orcinus; species Orcinus orca. The sequence goes on along the minus strand of NC_064563.1, from coordinate 42,966,332 downwards.
AAAGAGAGAGATATTTCATGTTCATAGATTTGAAGATTCAATACTGTCAAGACAATGATTCTTCGAAACTTGCTCTCTAGATTCAATGCAATCCAAATCAAAATCCCCACAAGTTATTTTGTGAATATCAACAAATTGATTATAAAGTTTATATGAATAGGCAAAAAACCCAGAATAGCCAACACAATATTGAAGGAAAATAATAAAGTTGGAGGACTGACATTACTCAACTCCAAGACTTCCTAGAAAACTATAGTAATCAAGATAGTATGGTATCAGCAAAAGAACACACAAATAAATCAATGGAACAGGACAAAGAGCCCAAAAATAGACCCACATAAAAACAGTCAGCTGATCTTTGACAAAGGAGCAAAAGCAATACAATGAAGCAAAGATACTCATTTCAACAAATGGTGCTGGAACAGCTGGACATTCACATGCATAACAATGAACCTCGTCATTGACCTTATACTTTTCACAAAAATTAACTCAAAAGGGATTACAGACCTAAGTTTAAAACATAAAACTACAGAACATCTAGAACATAGGAGAAAATCTAGATAACCTTGGATATGTATACTTTTTAAATATATCATCAAAGGCATGATCCATGAAAGAAATAATTGATAAGATGGACATCGTTAAAATTTAAAACTTCTTAAAAGAATATGGAGGGGGTCAAAAGGTACAAAGTTCCAGCAATAGGATAATTAAAACATGGGGATGTAATGTGCAGCACGGTGACCAAAATGAATAATCTGTATTGCATATTTGAAAAGTTGCAAAGAAAACAGATCTGAAAACTTATGACAAGAAAAAAAATATTTTTAAAGAACAATGAAAATATTTCAAATGATTTAAGGATTTTGAAATTTTTTACAAAATGTAGTTTGAAAATGCTACATACTTTCCCCTTAAAAATATCAGTATGATTAAAAAAAAAATCTACTCTGCAAAGGACATCAGAGAATAAAACAACAAGCCACAGATTGGGAGAAAATATTTGCAAAAACACACATCTGATAAAGGAGTGTTACCTAAAATATTCAAAGAACTCTTAAAAGTCAAAAATAAGAAAAGGAGGGCTTCCCTGGTGGCGCAGTGGTTGAGAGTCCACCTACCGATGCAGGGGACTTGGGTTCGTGCCCCAGTCCGGGAAGATCCCACATGCCGTGGAGCGGCTGGGCCCGTGAGCCACGGCCGCTGAGCCCGCGTGTCCATAGCCTGTGCTCCACACAGGAGAGGCCACAACAGCGAGAGGCCCATGTACTGGAAAAAAAAAAAAATAAGAAAACGAGCAGCCCAACTACAATACGGCCCTTAAGAGACAACACACTGAAGATGGCAAATAAGCATATGAAAAGATGTTCTACATCATATGCCATCAGGGAAATACAAATTAAAATAACAATGAGATACCACTAAAAACCTACTCAAATGGCCAAACCTGGAAAACTGGCAACAACAAATGCTGTTAAGGATGTGGAGCAATAGGAACCCTCATTTACTGTTGGGAATGCAAAATGGTACAGCCGCTTCAGAAGTCAGTCCGGCAGTTTCTCAGAAAGCTAAACATACTTTTACCATATGATCTAGCAATTCCACCCCTTAGTATTTACCCAAAGGAGTTGAAAACATATGTCTGCACAAAAATCTCCACACAGATATTTAAAACAGCTTTATTCATAACTGCCAAAACCTGGAAAAAAGTTATTATGCAATAATAAAAGGGTCGATTCACTAGGGAAATATAACAGTTATGAATATACATACACTTAATAACAGAGGACTCAAATATTTGAAACAATGACAGAATTGAAGGAAAAATAGAGAGTAACACAATAAGAATAGGAGATTTCAATAACCCACTTTCCATATGGATAGAGCAACCAGACAGAAGATATCTATAAGTAAACAGAGGACTTGAACAACACTGTAGATCAATTGCACCTCACAGACATATACAAAACACTCCACCCAACAGCAACAGAATACACATTCTTCACAACTGTACATGGAACATTCCTGAAGGACAGATCACGTGTTAGATCACAAAATAACTCTTAACAAATTTAAAAAGACTGAAATTATACAAAGTATCTTTTCTGACCACAATAAAAAGAAACTTGAATGAAACAAAAGCAGCAGAAAAACTGGGAAATTCATAAATATGTAAAAATTAAACAACATACTCTTGAAAAAAACCAATGGGTCAAAAAAGAAATCACAAGGCAAATTAGAAAATATCTTGAGAAAAATGAAAATGAAAACAAAACATACCAAAACTTACGGGTTGCAACAAAAGCTGTCCTAACAGGGTAGTTTATAGCAGGAAATGCCTATGTTTAAAAAAGGCCAGAAGTCTCAAACCAACAACCTGCCTTTACAACTCAAAGAACTAGAAAAAGAACAAAATATAATAAAAGAAATAAAAAGGATTATGAAACTACTATGAACAATTATACACCAACAAATTAAATAACAGAAAAAATGAATAAATTTCTAAAAATATATCATTTACTAAGACTAAATCGTAAGGAAATAAGAAATCTGAACAAGCAAGGAGAATGAATCAGCAATAAAAAACCTCCCAACAAATAAAAGCTCAGGACCAGATAGCTTCACTGGAGAATTTTACCAAACATTTAAATAACAATGCCAATCCCTCTCAAAATTGAAGAGGAGGGAACACTTCCAAACTCATGTTATAAGCCATCATTATTACCCTGATACCGAAAACATACAAACATACCACAAGAAAATAAAACTACAGATGAATATCCATGAGTAACACTGATGCAAAAAGATCAACAAAACACTACCAAACCAAATTCAGCAGCACATTAAAACACTTATACAGCACAACAAAATGGGATTTATCCCTTGAATGAAAAAAACATTAAATATGTAAAAATCAATAAATGTAATATACACATTAACAGAATGGAGAACAAAAAAAAGACATGATTGGGACTTCCCTGCCCAGTGGTTAAGAATCCGCCTTCCAATGCAGGCAACGCGGGTTTGATCCCTGGTCAGGAAACTAAGATTCCACATGCCTCAGGGCAAATAAGCCCACAAGCTCTAGAGCCTGTGGGCCACAACTAGAGATCCTGCGCACCACAACTACTGAGTTCACGTGCTCTGGAGCCCATGTGCCACAGCTAGAGAGCCCACACGCCACAACTAGAGAGCCCGCGCACCACAACTATTGAGCCCACGCACCCTGGAGCCTGCAGACCACAAATAGAGAGAAGCCCGCGCACCACAACAAAAGATCCTGCATGCCGCAACTAAGACCCAACACGGCCAAATATTTTAAAAAACCAAAACACATGATCATCTCAGTTGATGTAGAAAAAAATCATTTCATAAAGTTCAACACCTTTTCATGATAAAAACAGTCAACAAATTAGGAATAGAAGAAAAGTACCGCAACATAAGAAAGGTCATATATAAAAGACCCAGGGATAACATCATACCCAACAGTAAAAAACTGAAAGTTTTACCTCTAAATTCAGGACCAAGAAAAGGTTTCCCACACCCACCACTTCTACTCAACACAGTACTAGAATTCTTAGCCAGAGCAATTAGACATGAAAAAGAAATAAAGAGCATCCAAATTGGAAAGATATCTCTGTTCACAGATGACATGATCTTATATGTAGAAAATCCTAAAATTACACACAGACACACAATGTTAGAACTAACAAATTCAGAATCAACCGTCAAAAATAATTTGCAAAAAAAGAAAAATTTTGAATTTCTATATACTAACAATGAACAATCTGAAAAGGAAATTAAGAAAACAATCCCACTTACAGTAACATTAAAAAAAAATTTAGGAATAAACTTAACCAAGGAAGCAGAAGTCTTAATATTGTTAAACCTTCGCAGTAGTCCATACTACCAAAGCTATCTACAGATTCAAAGCAATTCCTATCAAAACCCAAATGGCATTTTTTGCAGAAACAGAAAAAACAAAAAACTCTGAAATTGATAAGGAATCTCAAAGGACCCAAGTAGCCAAAAAAATCTTGAGAAGGAACAAGACTAGAGGCCTCATACTTCCTGATTTCAAAATATATTACAAAACTACAGTAATCAAAGTACAATATATGCATACAGACAGACATATAGATGAATAGAACAAAAAACAGAGCCCCAAAATAACCCTTGTGTATATGGTAAAATGATCTTCGACAATGGTGACAAGACTACACAATGGAGAAATGAGAGCCTTTTCAACAAATGTTGGGAAAACTGTATATTCACATGTGAAAGAATGAAGGTGGACCCTTTTCTTAACACCATATACAAATATTAACTCAAATGGATTAAAGAGCTAAGCATGATACCTAAAACTATAAAACTCCTAGAATGGTAAAAGCATCGTGACATTGAAATGGTCAATTATTGCTTGCATATGACACCAAAAGCACAGGTTTAAAAGAAAAATTAGATAAATGGGACTACATTAAAACTTCTGTACCGGAAACAATCAACAGAATGAAAAGACAATCTATCAAACAGTAGAAAATATCTGCAAACCATAGCTCAGGTAAGGGGTTAATATACAGAATATATTTTAAAATCCCTACAACTCATAAACAAAAAAACAAATAACCAGATTAAAAATTGGTAAAAAAAAAAAAAACTCAAATAAACATTTCTCCAAAGAAGATGTGTAAATGGCTGACAGATTCTCAACACTACTAAATCAACAGCAGAATGCAAATCAAAAACAAAGATACCACATTATACCTGTTAGGATGGTGACTATCAAAAAAAAGAAAAATTAAATGTTGGCAAGTATGTGAAGAAATTGGAACCCTTTTGCACTGTTGGTTAGATTGTAAAATAGTGCAAGCAGCTATGGAAACAGTATGAAGGTTCCTCAAAAAATTAAAAATAGAACTACCGTAGGGATTTAGCAATCCCACTTCTGAATATATAACGAAAAATAACTGAAAGCAGGATACTGAAGAAATATTTGCACACCCGTCTGCACTGCAGCATTATTCACTATATCCAACATGTGGAAACAATCTAAGTGTCCATTAATGGATAAACACATAAAGAAAATGAGGTATATACATAGAATGGAATATTATTCAGCCTTGAAAAAGATGGAAATCCTGTCCTGTGTTATAAGATAGATGAAACTTGGGACATTATGTTAAGTGAAATAAGAAAATAAAAAAAGACAAACACTGCACTATCCCACTTATATATGAGTTGTCTAATGCAATCAAACTCATAGAAACAAAGTAGAATGGTGATTGCCGAGACAGGGGAGGAGGGGGAAAGTGGGAGTTGTTGTTCCAAGGGTTTAGAGTTTCTGTCACAGAAAATGAAAGAGTTCTAGAAATCTTCTGCACAACAGTGTGCATATACATAACAATACTAAAATGTACCTTGAAAATTTGTTTAAAATTATAATTTACGTGTTTTTTACAATTAAAAAAATCATTTGAATGCACCATATATATAAACAAAAAAGCTAAAATTATAAGTGCAAATTAAAACCATGAAATGGCACTACAAGCCCCCCACTTTGGCTAAAATTAATAAGACTAACACACCAAGGGTGGGTGAATTTCTGAGTAACTGGAACTCATATACATTTTTGGTGGAAATATAAAATGATACAGCCATAGAAAATCATTTGGAAAGCTATGTTTTTTCTTATAAAACTAAAACAGACACCTACACAATGACTCAGAAGTTCCATTACTAGATTTTCACTTAAGAGAAATGAATACAGATATCCACAAAAAAGACTTGTAAAAGAAATGTTTGTAGTAGCTTTATTCATAATAGCCCAACACAGAAATAGCCCAGGTATCCAAAACAAGAAAATAGATAAACTATGGTAGTTCACTACTAGCAACAGTGAACTAAACAGGAATGAAGTAATGATACATACATCAAAGCATTATGCTTACTGTAAGAAGCCAATGTAAACTATCACTACTATGTAAAATATCACTACTATGTGATTATATATACATAAAATTCTAGAAAAAAAGTAACATATCCATACAATACTGTTCAACAATAAAAAGGAATGAACTACTGACATACACAACAACATGAATGAATCTCGAACGTATCATGCTGAATAAAAATTTTTCACACTCATGAAAACTAATCTACAGTAGAAAAAAGTCAAAACAGTGGTTACCTGTAAGGAGAATGCAAGCAGGAATTAATTGTCAAAAATTAAAAGGGGGCTTCCAGGAAGATGGCGAAAGAGTAAGACACAGAGATCACCTTCCTCCCCACAGATACACCAGAAATACATCTACACGTGGAACAACTCCTACAGAACACCTACTGAATGCTGGCAGAAGACCTCAGACCTCCCAAAAGGCAAGAAACCCCCAACGTACCTAGGTAGGGCAAAAGAAAAAAGAATAAACACAGACAAAAGGATAGGGACGGGACCTGCACCAGTGAGAGGGAGCTGTGAAGGAGGAAAGGTTTCCACACACTAGGAAGCCCCTTCGCGGGTGGAGACTGCGGGTGGCAGAGGGGGAAGCTTCGGAGCTGCGGAGGAGAGCACAGCAACAGGGGTGCGCAGGGCAAAGCGGCGAGATTCTCGCACAGAGGATCGGTGCCGACTGGCACTCACCAGCCCGAGAGGCTTGTCTGCTCCCGCACCAGGGCGGGCGGGGCTGGGAGCTGAGGCTCGAGCTTCGGTCGGATCCCAGGGAGAGGACTTGGGTTGGCGGCATGAACACAGCCTGCAGGGGGTTAGTGCACCACGCCTGGCCGGGAGGGAGTCCAGGGAAAAGTCTGGACCTGCCGAAGAGGCAAGAGACTTTTTCTTCCCTCTTTGCTTCCTGGTGCGCGAGGAGAGGGCACTAAGAACACTGCTTAAAAGAGCTCCAGAGACGGGCGCGAGCCACAGCTAAAAGCGCGAACCCCAGAGACAGGCATGAGACACTAAGGCTGCTGCTGCCGCCACCAAAAAGCCTGTGTGTGAGCACAGGTCACTATCCACAATCCCTTTCCAGGGAGCCTGTGCAGCCCGCCACTGCCAGGGTCTCGGGATCCAGGGACAACTTCCCCGGGAGGACGCACGGCACGCCTCAGGCTGCTGCAACGTCACGCCGGACTCTGACACCTCAGTCTCGCCTCCGTGCTCCGTGCCCCTCCCCGCCCCGGCCTGAGTGAGACAGAGGCCCCGAATCAGCTGCTCCTTCAACACCATCCTTTCTGGGCGAAGAACAGATGCCCTCCAGCGACCTACACACAGAGGCGGGGCCAAATACAAAGCTGAGCCCCAGGGAGCTGTGAGAACAAAGAAGAGAAAGGGAAATCTCTCCCAGCAGCCTCAGAAGCAGCGGATTAAAGCTCCACAATCAACTTGATGTACCTGCATCTGTGGAATATATGAATAGGCAACGAATCATCCCAAATTGAGGAGGAGGACTTTGAGAACAAGATTTATGCTTTTTTCCCCTTTTCCTCTTTTTGTGAGTGTGTATGTGTATGCTTCTGTGTGAGACTTTGTCTGTATAGCTTTGCTTCCACCATTTGTCCGAGTTCTATCTGTCCATTTTTGTTCTTTTTTTTTCTTGATAATTAATTTTTATTTTAATAACTTTATTTTATTTGACTTTATCTTCCTTCTTTCTTTCCTTCCTTCCCTCCTTTAGACAATGAATAATCACAAATTGAGAAGGTGGACTTTGAGAGCAATATTTATGATGTTTTCCCCTTTTCCTCTTTTTGTGAGTGTGTATGTGCATGCTTCTATGTGAGATTCTGTCTGTATAGCTTCCTTCCACAATTTGTCCTAGGGCTCTGTTGGTTTTTTTTGTTTTGGTTTTGTTTTTTAATTATTTTTCTCCTAATAATTATTTTTTATATTAATAACTTTATTATATTTTATCTTACTTTATTTTATTTTACTTTATATACATTCTTTCTTTTTTTCCTTCCCTCCTTCCTTATTTCCTCCCTCCCTCCCTCCTTCCCTCCTTCCTTTCTTTCTTTCTTCCTTTCTTTCTTTCTTTCTATTTCTACTAATTCTTTCTTTCTACTTTTTCTCCCTTTTATTCTGAGCCGTATGGATGAAAGGCTCTTGGGGCTGCAGCCAGGAGTCAGTGCTGTGCCTCTGAGGTGGGAGAGCCAACTTCAGGACACTGGTCCACAAGAGACCTCCAGGCTCCAAATAATATCAAACAGTGAAAATCTCCAAGAGATCTCCATCTCAACACCAGCACCAAGCTTCACTCAACGACCAGCAAGCTACAGTGCTGGACATCCTATGCCAAACAACTAGCAAGACAGGAACACAACCCCACCCATTAGCAGAGAGGCTGCCTAAAATCATAATAAGTCCACAGACACCCCAAAACACACCACCACACGTGGACCAGCCCACCAGAAAGACAACATCCAGCCTCATCCACCAGAACACAGGCACTAGTCCCCTCCACCAGGAAGCCTACACAACCGACTGAACCAACTTTAGCCACTGGGGACAGACACCAAAAACAACAGGAACTACGAACCTGCAGGCTGCAAAAAGGAGACCCCAAACACAGTAAGATAAGCAACATAAGACAGAAAAACACACAGCAGATGAAGGAGCAAGATAAAAACCCACCAGAAAAAACAAATGAAGAGGAAATAGGCAGTCTACCTGAAAAAGAATTCAGAATAATGATGGTAAAGGTGATCCAAAATCTTGCAAATAGAATGGACAAAATAAAAGAAACATTTAACAAGGACCTATAAGAACTAAAGATGAAACAAACAATGATGAACAACATAATAAATGAAATGAAACATACTCTAGATGGGATTAATAGCAGAATAACTGGGGCAGAAGAACGGATAAGTAACCTGGAAGATAAAATAGTGGAAATACCTACCGCAAAGCCAAATACAGAAAAAAGAATGAAAAGAACTGAAGACAGTCTCAGAGACCTCTGGGACAACATTAAATGCACCAACATTCAAATTATAGGGATTCCAGAAGAAGAAGAAAAAAAGAAAGGGACTGACAAAATATTAGAAGAGATTATAGTTGAAAACTTCCCTAATATGGGAAAGGAAATAGTTAATCAAGTCCAGGAAGCACAGAGAGTCCCATACAGGATAAATCCAAGGAGAAATACACCAAGACACATATTAATCAAACTCTCAAAAATTAAATACAAAGAAAGCATATTAAAAACAGCAAAGGAAAAACAACAAATAACACACAAGGGAATCCCCATAAGGTTAACAGCTGATCTTTCAGCAGAAACTCTGCAAGCCAGAAGGGACTGGCAGGACATATTGAAAGTGATGAAGGAGAAAAGCCTGAAACCAAGATTACTCTACCCAGCAAGGATCTCATTCAGATATGATGGAGAAATTAAAACCTTTACAGACAAGCAAAAGCTGAGAGAGTTCAGCACTACCAAACCAGCTCTACGACAACTGTTAAAGGAACTTCTCTAGGCAAGAAACACGAGAAGGAAAAGACCTACAATAACAAACCCAAAACAATTAGCAAAATGGAATAGAAACATACATATCGATAACTACCTTAAATGTAAATGGACTAAATGCTCCCACCAAAAGACACAGATTGGCTGAATGGATACAAAAACAAGACCCATATATTTGCTGTCTACAAGAGACCCACTTCAGACCTAGAGACACATACAGACTGAAAGTAAGGGGATGGAAAAAGGTATTTCATACAAATGGAAACCAAAAGAAAGCTGGAGTAGCAACTCTCATATCAGACAAAATAGACTTTAAAATAAAGACTATTAGAAGAGACAAAGAAGGACACTACATAATGATCAAGGGATCGATCCAAGAAGAAGATATAACAATTGTAAATATTTATGCACCCAACATAGGAGCACCTCAATACATAAGGCAAATACTAACAGCCATAAAAGGGGAAATCAACAGTAACACATTCATAGTAGGGGATTTTAACACCCCACTTTCACCAATGGACAGATCATCCAAAATGAAAATAAATAAGGAAACACAAGCTTTAAATGATACATTAAACAAGATGGACTTCATTGATACTTATAGGACATTCCATCCAAAAACAACAGAATACACATTTTTCTCAAGTGCTCATGGAACATTCTCCAGGATAGATCATATCTTGGGTCAGAAATCAAGCCTTGGCGAATTTAAGAAAATTGAAATTGTTTCAAGTATCTTTTCCGACCACAACGCTATGAGACTAGATATCAATTACAGGAAAAGATCTGTAAAAAATACAAACACATGGTGACTAAACAATACACTACTTAATAACGAAGTGATCACTGAAGAAATCAAAGAGGAAATTAAAAAATACCTAGAAACAAATGACAATGGAGACACAACGACCCAAAATCTATGGGATGCAGCAAAAGCAGTTCTAACAGGGAAATTTCTAGCAATACAATCCTACCTTAGGAAACAGGAAGCATCTCGAATAAACAACCTAACCTTGCACCTAAAGCAATGAGAATAAGAAGAACAAAAAAAACCCAAATTTAGCAGAAGGAAAGAAATCATAAAAATCAGATCAGAAATGAATGAAAAAGAAATGAAGGAAACGACAGCAAAGAACAATAAAACTAAAAGCTGGTTCTTTGAGAAGATAAGCAAAATTGATAAACCATTAGCCAGACTTCTCAAGAAAAAAAGGGAGAAGACTCAAATCAATAGAATTAGAAATGAAAAAGGAGAAGTAACAACTGATACTGCAGAAATAAAAAAGATCATGAGAGATTACTACAAGCAACTCTATGCCAATAAAATGGACAACCTGGAAGAAATGGACAAATTCTCAGAAATGCACAACCTGCCAAGACTGAATCAGGAAGAAATAGAAAATATGAACAGAACAATCACAAGCACTGAAATTGAAACTCTGATTAAAAATCTTCCAACAAACAAAAGCCCAGGACCAGATGGCTTCACAGGCAAATTCTATCAAATATTTAGATAAGAGCTAACACCTATCCTTCTCAATCTCTTCCAAACTATAGTAGAGGGAGGAACAATCCCAAACTCATTCTACGAGGCCACCATCACCCTGATACCAAAACCAGACAAGGATGTCACAAAGAAAGAAAACTACAGGCCAATATCACTGATGAACATAGATGCAAAAATCCTCAACAAAATACTAGCAAACAGAGTCCAACAGCACATTAAAAGGATCATACACCAAGTTCAAGTGGGGTTTATTCCAGCAATGCAAGGATTCTTCAATATACGCAAATCAATCAACGTGATACACCATATTAACAAACTGAAGGAGAAAAACCATATGATCATCTCAATAGATGCAGAGAAAGCTTTCAACAAAATTCAACACCCATTTATGATAAAAACCTTGCAGTAAATAGGCATAGAGGAAACTTTCCTCAACATAATAAAGGCCATATATGACAAACCAACAGCCAACATCGTCCTCAATGGTGAAAAATTGAAAGCATTTCCACTAGGATCAGGAACAAGACAAGGCTGCCCACTCTCACCACTCTTATTCAACATAGTTTTGGAAGTTTTAGCCACAGCAATCAGAGAAGAAAAGGAAATAAAAGGAATCCAAATTGGAAAAGAAGTAAAGCTGTCACTGATGGCAGATGACATGATACTATACATAGAGAATCCTAAAGATGCTACCAGAAAACTACTAGAGCTAATCAAAGAATTTGGTAAAGTAGCAGGATACAAAATTAATGCACAGAAATCTCTTGCATTCCTTTACACTAATGATGAAAAATCTGAAAGTGAAATCAAGAAAACACTCCCATTTACCATTGCAACAAAAAGAATAAAATATCTAGGAATAAACCTACCTAAGGAGACAAAAGACCTGTATGCAGAAAATTATAAGACACTGATGAAAGAAATGAAAGATGATACAAATAGATGGAGAGATATACCATGTTCTTGGATTGGAAGAATCAACATTGTGAAAATGACTCTACGATCCAAAGCAATCTACAGATTCAATGCAATCCCTATCAAACTACCACTGGCATTTTTCACAGAACTAGAACAAAAAGTTTCACAATTTGTATGGAAACACAAAAGACCCCGAATAGCCAAAGCAATCTTGAGAACGAAAAACGGAGCTGGAGGAATCTGGCTCCCTGACTTCAGACTATACTACAAAGCTACAGTAATCAAGACAGTATGGTACTGGCACAAAAAGAAAAAGATAGCTCAATGGAACAGGATAGAAAGCCCAGAGATAAACCCACGTACATATGGTCACCTTATCTTTCATAAAGGAGTCAGGAATGTACAGTGGAGAAAGGACAGCCTCTTCAATAAATGATGCTAGGAAAACTGGACAGGTACATGCAAAAGTATGAAATTAGATCACTCCCTAATACCATACACAAAAATAATCTCAAAATGGATTAAAGACCTAAATGTAAGGCCAGACACTATCAAACTCTTAGAGGAAAACATAGGCAGAACACTCTATGACATAAATCACAGCAAGATCCTTTGACCCACCTCCTAGAGAAATGGAAATAAAAGCAAAAATAAACAAATGGGACCTAATGAAACTTTAAAGCTTTTGCACAGCAAAGAAAACCATAAACAAGACCAAAAGACAACGCTCAGAATGGAAGAAAATATTTGCAAATGAAGAAACCGACAAAGGATTAATCTCCAAAATTTATAAGCAGCTCACGGAGCTTAATACCAAAAAAACAAACAACCCAATCCAAAAATGGGCAGAAGACCTAAATAGGCATTTCTCCAAGGAAGATATACAGACTGCCAACAAACACATGAAAGAATGCTCAACATCACTAATCATTAGAGAAATGCAAATCAAAACTACAATGAGATATCATCTCACACCAGTCAGAATGGCCATCATCAAAAAATCTACAAACAATAAATGCTGGAGAGGGTGTGGAGAAAAGGGAACCCTCTTGCACTGTTGGTGGGAATGTAAATTGATACAGCCACTGTGGAGAACAGTATGGAGGTTCCTTAAAAAACTACAAATAGAACTACCATATGACCCAGCAATCCCACTACTGGGCATATACCCTGAGAAAACCATAATTCAAAAAGAGTCATGTACCAAAATGTTCATTGCAGCTCTATTTACATTAGCCCGCAGATGGAAACAACCTAAGTGTCCATCATCGGATGAATGGATAAAGAAGATGTGGCACATATATACAATGGAATATTACTCAGCCACAAAAAGAAACGAAATTGAGCTCTTTGTATGAGGTGGACAGACCTAGAGTCTGTCATACAGAGTGAAGTAAGTCAGAAAGCGAGAGACAAATACCGTATGCTAACACATATATATGGAATTTAAGAAAAAAAATGTCATGAAGAACCTAGGGGTAAGACAGGAATAAAGACACAGACCTACTAGAGAATGGACTTGAGGATATGGGGAGGGGGAAGGGTAAGCTGTGACAAAGCGAGAGAGAGGTATGGACATATATACACTACCAAACGTAAGGTAGATAGCTAGTGGGAAGCAGCCGCATAGCACAGGGATATCAGCTCGGTGCTTTGTGACCGCCTGGAGGGGTGGGATAGGGAGGGTGGGAGGGAGGGAGACGCAGGAGGAAAGAGATATGGGAACATATGTATATATATAACTGATTCATTTTGTTGTAAAGCAGAAACTAACACACCATTGTAAAGCAATTATACTCCAATAAAGATGTTTAAAAAAAAAATTATAAGGGAACTTTCTGGTGTAATGGTAATATATTTTGGAAGGTATATACATGCATCAAAACACAGCAAGTGTATGCTTAAAATTCGTGCATTTCAGTGTACATAAATTTTGCCTCAACGAAAAATGTCAAAGTTTTGTTTTCAAAAGGAAAAATTTAGGGACTTCCCTGGTGGCACAGTGGTTAAGAATCCACCTGCCAATGCAGGAGACACAAGTTTGATCCCTGGTGTGGGAAGATCCCACACGCTGCGGAGCAACTAAGCCCGTGTACCACAACTACTGAGCCTGCGCTCTAGAGCCCGCAAGCCACAACTACTGAAGCCTGTGCACCTAGAGCCTGTGCTCTGCAACAAAAGAAGCCACCGCAATGAGAAGTCCACGCACTGCAACCACGAGTAGCCCTGCTCGCCGCAACTACAGAAAAGCCTGCACGCGGCAACAAGACCCAACACAGCCAAAAATAAATAAATAAATTTTTTTTAAAAAGGAAAAATTTATAAAGGAATACTGAACTCTACTTACTCATAAGTATGCGGAAGTATTTAAGGGGAAAGCCTACTGATGCCTGAAACGAAATGCATCAAAAAATTAGGATAAATTAATGGATAGTGAGAGAAATAGATAAATGGAGAGATATGTGACAAAGTAAATAAAATGGTAATGGTAATATCTAGGTGGTGGATATATGGGTCTTCACTGTAAAACTCAATTTTGCTGTATGCTTGAAATTTCTCATAAAAGTATGTTGAAAAAAACTACGGGATATATTTAAAGCAGTGATTAAAAGAACATCCATACACTTAAACACTCTTATCAATAGAAATGAAATATAAATAAATTAGCAGCTCAGAAGACTTGAAAAAGAATAACAAAGTAAACCAAAGAAAGCACAAAGCAGAAAAGAAGGATAAAAGCTGAAATTAATAAGGTAGAAAATGGAGAAAAAGATCTAAATAATAAGTCAAAATGATTTCTTTTAAATTAACAAAATAGATAATCAACCATCCAACTTAATAAAACAAAGGAGAAAGCATAGATAAACAACATAATAAATGACAAGGGGAAAATAAGCATTGAAACAGAAGAAAAAAGTTTAAATCATAAGAAATTACTTTGCAGACTTCTAGGCAAATAAATTTCAAAATATAGATTAAATAGGTAATATACTAGAAAAATAGTTTACCAAAATTAAACCTATGAGAAATATAAAGTTTAAATTGACCAATTTCTGTTGAAGAAACAAAGTTATCAATACACCATTCAACAAAAAAAAGCACCAGACCCAGATGGTTTCACAAATCTACCAAAACTCTGAATACCAATCCCAATGCTCCACAAATAGTTCCAGAGCATTAAAAATGAAGGAAAACTTACCAAATCTTTGTATGAAGCAAGAATAATGATAAGAGAATAACTGATAAACACGATGTAAAAAAAAAAAAACCAACATCACGTATGACTATAAAAGTACGAAACTTAAAAATTAGCGAACAGGGCTTCCCTGGTGGCGCAGTGGTTGCGAGTCCGCCTGCCGATGCAGGGGATGCGGGTTCGTGCCCCGGTCCAGGAGGATCCCACGTGCTGCGGAGCGGCTGGGCCCGTGAGCCACGGCCACTGGGCCTGCGCGTCGTGAGCCTGTGCTCCGCAGCGGGAGAGGCCACAACAGTGAGAGGCCCGCGTACCACAAAAAAAAAAAAAATTAGTGAACAGAATCCCACATCACGAAAATACTACACCAAGACCAATTGAGATTTATTCCAGAAAAGCAATATTAGTTCCTTAATAGATCTACGGGAAAAAAACAAAACAAAACTTGATTCTATCCACAGATGATGAAAAAGCTTTCAACAAAATTCAATATCCATTCCTGGAAAAAAACAAAAACAAAGTGATAGATCCTCTCTTAACATGACAAAATATATGTACTTTAGCCCCAGAGCCAGTATATTTCTTCATAAGGAAACACTAGGAGCTTTTACACTAAAATTAGGAAAAAGACAAGGATGTATATCACCTCCACTGGCATTCAATATTTTATTGGAAGTAAAAGCCAATGCAATTAGATGAGAGAAAGCAAACAGAAGAATAAAAATTGGAAAAGAAGTAAAACTATTTCTATTTGCAGACAACATGATAGTGTATCTGATAAACCCTAGAGAATCAATGCTAAAACTAACTCAAGCAATAACAGAATTGAGTAAGGCATCAGGGTATAAAATTAACATAATCCATACTACCAAAAATAATATACATATTCAATGCAATCTCTATCAAAATTCCAATGGCATTTTCACAGAATTAGAACAAACAATCCTAAAATTTGTATGGACCACAAAAGACACCAAATAGCCAAAACAATCTTGAGAAAAAAGAAAAAGCTGGAGGAATCATGCTTCCTGATTTCAGTCTATATTACAAAGCATTCAAAACAATATGGTTTCGGCATAAAAACAGACACATAGATCAATGGAACAGATTAGAGAGCTCAGAAATAAACCCATGTGCATATCATCAATTAATTTACATCAAAGAAGTCAAGACTATACAATGAGGAAATACTCTCTTCAATAAATGGTGTTGAGAAAGCTGGATAGTCATGTGTAAAAGAATGAAACTGGGCCACTATCTTACACCATACACAAAAATGAACTCAAAATGGATTTAAGACTTAAACATAAGACCTGAAACCACAAAACTCCTAGAATAAAACATAAGGGAAAATATCCTTGACATAAGTCTTGGTAATGATTTTTGGGAATAGACAACAAAAGCAAAAATCAACAAATACGGCTACATTAAACGAAAAGGTTTCTGCACAGCAAAGGAAACTATCAATAAAATGAAAAGGCAATGTACTGAATGGGAGAAGATATGTGTAAATCACATATCTAATAACAAGTTAATATCCAAAATACAGATGACTCTTGAAGAACTCAGGGGTTGGGGTATCAACTCCTCCCTCCCCGCCACAGTCAAAAATCCTCATATAACTTTCAACCCTCCACATCCCCAGATCCACATCCATGGATTCAACCAAACTCAATAGTGTAGTACCGCAGTACATATGTATTGGAAAAAATTGACGTATAAGTGGACCGTTGCAGTTCAAACCAGTGTCGTTCAAGGGTCAACTGTACATAAGAAACTCATACAGTGCTTGCTTCGGCAGCACATATACTAAAACTGGAATGATACAGAGAGGAATAGCATGGCCTCTGCACAAGGATGGCATGCAAATTCGTGAAGTGTTCCATATTTTTACAGTACTACAAAGCTACAGTAATCAAAGCAGCAAGGTATTGGTACAAGAACAGGCATACAGATCAATGGAACAGAATAGAGAGCCCAGAAATAAACCCACACACCTACAGTCAATTAATCTTCAACAACGGAGGCAAGAATATAAAATGGGAAAAAGACAGTCTATTCAGCAAGTAGTGCTGGGAAAGCTGGACAGCTGCATGTAAATCAATGAAGTTAGAACACACCCTTACACCATGCACAAAAAAAAAACAAACTCAAAATGGCTTAAAGACTTAAACACAAGACATGATACCATAAAACTCCTAGAGGGCTTCCCTGGTGGTGCAGTGGTTGAGAGTTCGCCTGCCGATGCAGGGGACACGGGTTCGTGCCCCGGTCCGGGAAGATCCCACATGCCGTGGAGCGGCTGGGCCCGTGAGCCACGGCCGCTGAGCCTGTGCATCCAGAGCCTGTGCTCCGCAACAGGAGAGGCCACAACAGTGAGAGGCCCGCGTACCGCAAAAAAAAAAAAAAAAAAAAAAAAAAAAAAACTCCTAGAAAAGAGCACAGGCAAAACGTTCTCAGACATAAATCATACCAATGTTTTCTTAGGGCAGTCTCCTAAGGTAATAGAAATAAACAAATGGAACCTAATCAAACTTACAAGTTTTGGCACAGCAAAGGAGACCATTAAAGAAAAAAAGAAAAGAAAAGACAGCCTACTGAATGGGAGAAAATATCTGCAAATGATGCGACAGACAAGAGCTTAATCTCCAAAGTATACAAACAGCTCATACAACAACAAAACAAACAACCCAATCAAAAAATGGGCAGAAGACCTTAATAGACATTTCTCCAAAGAAGACATACAGATGGCCAGTAGGCACATGAAAAGATGCTCAACATCACTCATTATTAGAGAAATGCAAATCAAAACTACAGTGAGGTACCACCTCACACCAGTCAGAATGGCCATCATTAAAAAGTCTACAAATAAATATTGAAGAGGATGTGGAGAAAAGCTAACCCTCCTACACTGTTGGTGGAAATGTAAACCACTATGGAAGCCACTATGGAAAACAGTGTGGAGGTTCCTCAGAAAACTAAAAATAGAATTACCATATGAGTCAGCAATCCGACTCCTAGAAACATACCCACACAAAACTACAATTCAAAAAGACACATGCGTACCTATGTTCATAGCAGCACTGTTCACAACAGCCAAGACATGTAAACTACCTAAATGTCCATCGACAGATGAATGGATAAAGAAGATGTGGTACATATATACAATGGAATACTACTCAGCCATAAAAAAGAATGAAATAATGCCATTTGCAGCAACATGGATGCAACTAGAGATTATCATACTAAGTAAAGTAAGTCAGAAAGAGAAAGACAAATACTGTATGATATCATGTATATGTGGAATCTAGAATATGGCACAAATGAACCTATCTGCAAAACAGAAGCAGACTCATAGAGAACAGACTTGTGATTGCCAAAGGGGAGGGGGGGAGGGAGAGGAATGGATTGGGAGTTTGGGGTTGGTAGATGCAAACTATTACATTTAGAATGGATAAACAACAAGGTCCTAATGTATGGCACAGGAAACTATACTCAATATCCTGTGATAAACCATAATGGAAAAGAATATAAAAAAAAGCATGTCTGTATGTGTATAACTGAGTCACTCTGCTGTACAGCAGAGATTGGCACAGCATTGTAAATCAACTACTTCAATTTTAAAAAAAAGGGGGGGGAAGAAAAAAAATTCATATAACTCAATAGCAAAAAACAAACAATCCAATTAAAAAAGGGACAGAGATCTGGACAAAGAGTTTTGAAAAGAAGACATACAATGCAATCCCTATCAAAATACACATGACATTTTTCACACAACTAGAACAAATAATTCTAAAATTTGTATGGAAACACAAAAGACCCCAAAGAGCCAAAATAATTTTGAGAAAGAAGAACAAAGATGAAGGTATTACGCTCCCTGCTTTCAAACTGTACTACAAAGCAAAAGTAACCAAAACAGTATGGTACTAGCACAAAAACAGACACATAGCTCAATGGAACAGAATACACAGCCCAGAAATGAATCCAAACTTAACATGGGTAATTAATCTACAACAAAGAAGGTAAGAACATACAATAGGGAAAAGACAACCTCTTCAATAAATGGTGCTAGGAAAACTGGACAATTACATGCAAAAGAATCAAACTGGACTACTTTTTCACACCATACACAAACATACACTCAAAATAGATTAAAGACTTAAATTTAAGATTTGAAACCATAAAACTTTTAGAAGAAAACGGCAGTATGCTCTTTGGCATTGGTCTTAGCAATATTTTTTGGACACGTCTCCTTAAGCGAGGGAAACAAAAGCAAAAATAAACAAATGGGACTATATCAAACCAAAAAGCTTTTGCACAGCGAAGGAAACTATCGAAAAAGCCAACCTACTGAATGGCAGAAGATATTTGCAAATGATATATCTGATAACGGGTTAATATCCAAAATATACAATGAACTCAACATCAAAAAAACAAACAACCGATTATAAAATGAGCTGAGGACCTGAACAGACATTTTTCCAAAGAAAACATACAGATGACCAACAGACACATGACAAGATGTTCAACAGCACTAATCATGAGGAAAATGCAAATTAGAACAACAATGAGATATCACCTCACACCTGTCAGAATGGCTATTATCAAAAAGACAACAAATAACAAGTGTTGGCAAAGATGTAGAGAAAAGGGAACCTCTGTGCACTGTTGGTGGGAAGGTAAATTGATACAGGCACTGTGGGAAACGGTATGGAGGTTCCTCAAAAAAAATTAAAAATAGAACTACCATACAATCCAGCATTCCACTTTTGGGTATTTTTCCAAGAAAACAAAAACACTAATTTGAAAAGATATATGCACCCCTTTGTTCACTGCAGCATTATTTACAATAGCCAACATGGAAGCAACCTAAGTGTCCATGGATAAATGAATGAATAAAGATGTCATACATATGGACTGTTCCTCAGCCATAAAAAAGAATGAAATCTTGCCATTTGTGACAACCTGGACCTAAAGGGTATTATGCTAAGTGAAATAAGTCAGACCAAAAAAGACAAATTCCATACGATTTCACTTATATGTGAAATCTAAAAAACAAAACAAATGAACAGACATAACAAAACAGAAACAGATTCACATACAATCAACCCTCTGATGGTTGCTAGGGGCAGGGAGTTGTGGGGGACGAGTGAAATAGGTGAGAGAGATTAAGAGGAACAAACTTCCAGTTACAAAGTAAGTCAACGGGGGCTTCCCTGGTGGCGCAGTGGTTGAGAGTCCGCCTGCCGATGCAGGGGACACGGGTTCGTGCCCCGGCCCGGGAATATCCCACATGCCACGGAGTGGCTAGGCCCATGAGCCATGGCCGCTGAGCCTGCATGTCCGGAGCCTGTGCTCCGCAACGGGAGAGGCCACAACAGTGAGAGGCCCACGTACCGCAAAAAATAAAAATAAAAAAAAAATAAGTCAAGGGACTATAACAGTACAGCGTAAGAAATATAATCAGTAATATTGTGATAACTTTGTACGGTGACAGACCTAGACTTACTGTGGTGATCATTTTGTATAAAATGTATAAAATGATATAACATATAAAAATATCACTATGTTTTACACTTGAAACTAATATAATATTGTAAGTCAATTATACTTCAGTTAAAATAAAACTAATCATAATTAGTAAAAACTAAATAAATTTCAATTAAAAATAAAATCAAATAAAAAATAAAAATGACATTCCATCAGTAAGGCTATGAGGAAACAGAACTCTCTTACATTACTGAGAGGAATTCAGCAATTTCCAACAAAATTACAAACATATTTACCTTTTGATTCAGCAATCCCACTTCTAGGAATTTCCCCTGAAGATACACCTCCAACAATACAAAAATAATCAAGCACCAGGTTATTCATGACAGCTTTTTAGTAACTGTAAAATTTTGGCACTGTCTTTAAGATCCATACCTAGGAAACTGGCTAAACAAATCATGATACATTCACACAATGAAGTACAATAAGCAGCTATAAAAAATGAGTAAGAGTATTATTAATTGATATAGTGATTTCCAAGATATATTAGTAAATAGAAAAAGCAAAGTGCAAAGAGTATCTATAGTATGCCATAGATATAACCACTACTTTGTTTAAAAAGAAACGGAGGAAAGCTAAAACACAAACTAATAGGATTAGTTCTAGGAGGTGGTTAGGAACAGGATAGAAGGTATAAAGGGACATGATACTTCTCCATGCACACCTTTTACAGTGCTGTCTTTTGGAACCATGTTAATGTTTCACATACTAAAATAAAGGCAGGGGGACCAAAAAGTAAATACAATTTAAAAACTTAGGGGATAAAAAAACTTAAAATGAAATATAAACAGAAACAAATGAAACTAACCTTCAAAAGAACTAACCATAATAAAGTGGAGAGGGGAACCAAATACCCCAGAGTAAAGATAAAAAGAACCATAAAAAATATCTGACTCTATAAGTTTGTTTTTCAAAGTGGTACATATCAGCAATTTTGTAACTACTTTCTGTGTATCCTAGAATTGAGGAAATAAGTAAATGTACTGTGAATAATAGTAGGTTTCTTACTGTTGTAAAAGGAAGTGACAGGATACATGTCACAACTTGAGTACTTCAAGAAGAATATAGAAACTATACTAAAAAGCATAATCATCATATTACTCTATAACTTATCCACAGAACTTGCAGCAACTTCACATATTTGATTTCCCTCCTTCTGCCATCCCTCAAAACATGCTTCATCTTGTTTTTTAGACATGTAACAACAAAGTTTTGTGAAAGTATTTGACTTTGCATGACTGAAATCACTCTTTTCTATTACAAAGCACAGAGATCATTAACAATGTACCTGTAAATTTAGAATGACATAGTACCTATTCTTTGAAAAACTCACTACAGTTAACCCTTGAACAACATGGGTTTGAACTGTGAGGGTCCATTTATACGTGGATTTTTTTTCAATAAATACTGCAGTACTGAACTTATGGTTACCAGGGAAAAGGTGGGGGGAAGGGATAGTTAGGAAGTTTGGGATTGACATGTACACACTGCTATATTTAAAATGGATAACCAACAAGGACCTACTGTACAGCACAGGAAACTCTGCTCGATATTATATAACAACCTAAATGGGAAAAGAATTTGAGAAAGAATAGATACATGTATATGTATAACTGAATCACTTTGCTGTACACCTGAAACTAACACAACGTTGTCCATCAACTATACTCCAAGGGCTTCCCTGGTGGAGCAGTGGTTAAGAATCCACCTGCTGGGCTTCCCTGGTGGCGCAGTAGTTGAGAATCTGCCTGCCAATGCAGACGACACGGGTTCAAGCCCTGGTTTGGGAAGATCCCACATGCCGCGGAGCAACTACGTCCATGAGCCACAATTACTGAGCCTGCGCGTCTGGAGCCTGTGCTCCACAACAAAAGAGGCTGCGATAGTGAGAAGCCCACGCACCGCGATGAAGAGTGGCCCCCGCTTGGCACAACTAGAGAAAGCCCTCGCACAGAAACGAAGACCCAACACAGCCATAAATAAATAAATAGAATTTTAAAGAAAAGAATCCACCTGCCAATGCAGGGGACACGGGTTCGAGCCCTGGTCCGGGAATATCCCACATGCCACGGAGCAATTAAGCCCGTGCGCTACAACTACTGAGCCTGCACTCTACAGCCCGTGAGCCACAACTACTGAGCCCACGTGATGACACAACTACTGAAGCCCGCACACCTGGAGCCCGTGCTCTGCAACAAAAGCCACCACAATGAGAAGCCCACGCACAGCAACGAAGAGTATCCCCCGCTCGCCACAACTACGCTCTCAACAATGAAGACCCAATGCAGCCAAAAATAAAATTAAAAAACAAAAAAATAAAATAAATAAAAGTATACTCCAATGTAAAATAAAAACTAAAAAATAGGGACGTCCCTGGTGGTGCAGTGTTAAGAATCCACCTGCCAATGCAGGGGACATTGGTTCGAGCACTGGTCCGGGAAGACTCCACATGCCATGGAGCAAATAAGCCCATGCACCACAACTATTGAGCCTGTGCTCTAGAGCGTGCAAGCGACAACTACTGAGCATGCGAGCCACAATTACTGAAGCCCATGCACCTAGAGCCCATGCTCTGCAACAAGAGAAGCCACAGCAAAAAGAAACCCACAAACCACATGAAGAGTAGCCTCCGCTCTCCGCAACTAGAGAAAGACCACGCACAATAACAAAGACCCAACACAGTCAAAAATAAATAAATAAAAAAAAACTTTAAAGAAAACACTACAATACTACACGATCCACAGTTGGTTGGATATGTAGATGCGGAACCGTGGATACGGAAGGCTAACCATGGGACCTGAGAATCCTCAGATTTTGATACCTGCAGCAGGTCCTGGAATCAATCCCCTGCACATATTAAGGAACTAATGTACTTACAGCTTCTTTATTTAAATTAAAGTCTTAATTAACTAAACTGTTCAAAGAATGAGTTGTTCAATTTTCTTCTTAAACCAAGATTAACCTAGAAACTCATTTAGTTTAAACATCTTGAAGAATAAATTCCTAAAATACATTACCAAAATAATGTTGTGTATAAAACATGGATAAAGTATTTTCTCAAAATTTAGGACTTTGCAGTGTCTCCAGATTATTTAGTTATTGCAGTTAAATGCAGAAGTGTCGATGCAAGAGGCTGAGAAATTGCTGTTTTGAATAAACCTCTGAACTTCCTTTCTCATATACAAAATGAAGGTATTACCCTGCATGACAGCCTGACAGTTACAAAACTCAAAACATTTAGTAAAATGCATATGTGCTGGATAATTTGTTGCTGATTAGATGTCCACTGCGATTCCTTTTAAAGCTCAAAATGGGTTAAAGACCTAAATGTAAGGCCAGAAACTATCAAACTCTTAGAGGAAAACATAGGCAGAACACTCTATGACATAAATCACAGCAAGGTCCTTTTTGATCCACCTCCTAGAGAAATGGAAATAAAAACAAAAGTAAACAAATGGGACCTAATGAAACTTAAAAGCTTTTGCGCAGCAAAGGAAACCATAAAGAAGACCAAAAGACAACCCTCAGAATGGAAGAAAATATTTGCAAATGAAGAAACCGACAAAGGATTAATCTCCAAAATTTATAAGCAGCTCATGCAGCTTAATAACAGAAAAACAAACAACCCAATCCAAAAATGGGCAGAAGACCTAAATAGACATTTCTCCAAAGAAGATATACAGATTGCCAACAAACACATGAAACAATGCTCAACATCATTAATCATTAGAGAAATGCAAATCAAAACTACAATGAGATATCATCTCACACCGGTCAGAATGGCCATCATCAAAAAATCTACAAACAATAAATGCTGGAGAGGGTGTGGAGAAAAGGGAACCCTCTTACACTGTTGGTGGGAATGTAAATTGATACAGCCACTGTGGAGAACAGTATGGAGGTTCCTTAAAAAGCTACAAATAGAACTACCATATGACCCAGCAATCCCACTACTGGGCATATACCCTGAGAAAACCATAATTCAAAAAGAGTCATGTACCAAAATGTTCATTGCAGCTCTATTTACAATAGCCCAGAGATGGAAACAACCTAAGTGTCCATCATCGGATGAATGGATAAAGAAGATGTGGCACATATATACAATGGAATATTACTCAGCCATAAAAAGAGACGAAATTGAGCTATTTGTAATGAGGTGGATAGACCTAGAGTCTGTCATACAGAGTGAAGTAAGTCAGAAAGAGAGAGACAAATACCGTATGCTAACACATATATATGGAATTTAAAAAAAAAAATGTCATGAAAAACCTAGGGGTGAAACAGGAATAAAGACACAGACTTACTAGAGAATGGACTTGAGACTATGGGGAGGGGGAAGGGTAAACGGTGACAAAGCGATAAAGAGGCATGGACATATATACACTACCAAACGTAAGGTAGATAGCTAGTGGGAAGCAGCCGCATAGCACAGGGAGATCAGCTCGGTGCTTTGTGACCACCTGGAGGGGTGGGATAGGGAGGGTGGGAGGGAGGGAGACGCAAGCGGGAAGAGATATGGGAATATATGTATATATATAACTGATTCATTTTGTTGTGAAGCTGAAACTAACATACCATTGTAAAGCAATTATACTCCAATAAAGATGTTTAAAAAAAAAAAAAAAAGTCTTCCTTGCACTGCAAAAGAGAAGAAATTACCATCTCCAGATTCCCCTCTGGAGGAAGTAATAGGTAGATACTTGGGTAGAGAAGCAGCTTCCTGGTAAGTAGTTTCTTGAGAACCACACACTTTGGTGCTACAAACCCAGAGTTCGTAAGATTTACAGTGACTTCTAAGCAAAGAAGCAGCTTCCACGCTTAGGCTAAAATAATCAGTAACAGCTTCCCTAATTCCCTGAGCCCCTCCAAAAGTTACATAAGCCTTTAATTCCCCATCTTAAAACCTTGATGCTTGGAATTGAGTGACTTGTATTTTCCTAATCAAAATGTCATTGACTGATAAAGTGTGTATGAAAATACTCTACAAAATGTAAAAGACCATACAAAAGCATGGATTATTATTTCTATTCTCACTGACAGGAAATTTTCAACTGAAGTTGTTTTCTGGTAATCAGCTTCTACAAGCAAGGCATTATGTTAGGTACCAAGAGATTGCCCTGCAAGAGTTTACAGTATATGAGAATAACAAAAACATAATATTCACAATGTAACTGTTACAAATCAGGAATCAAATGTGATGGTGGGTCAGAGAAAGGATGGATTAAATTTGACTTGGGAGTGAAAAGGTAAAAATCAAAAAAGGATTTAAGGAAGAAGAAAATTAGAGATTAAATAGAACTGAACACTAAAGGGTAGGAAAACTTCTCAAAGTAGACATAATATAAGAAACTGGAAGAAAGAGCACGCTCAAAGAAACAAAGCTAGCAACTCAGAGACATAGATGGAGAACAAAAGGCATGTAACACAGAATGGCTTGTGTGTATGTTGTGTGTGTACAAAGGAGAGGAGGCTGAGGCCAAATGATACAAGGCCAGAAAAGTTAAACATTTGGACTTACTGCTATTATCCAACTTCAGATTCAGAGAGATTTATAGAATTTTATGCCCAGATAATAAAATCAGGCTGCTAATATACCCCCACAACTAGAGCCTAATAGAATGAAAAACTAAACAGAGAAAAGAAACTGATCTTCCTAAAATGCTGTTTTTATCCTAGCACTCTTCTTCTCAAAAGCCTTCAATAATTTCTGAATACCTGCTTCTATCAAGTCCCTCCATACCATGGTCCCCATCCGATTCAACCATATTTTCTAGCATTATCCAAAACGTACAACTCTCTCCAGATAGGCTATGCTCTGTATTATTTGCCCTTGAGCACAGCCAGAAAATGCAGGTGGAGTGACATCACGTCTGCTCAGGCTCCTATAACAAAATACCATAGACTGGGCAGCTTAAACAACAGAAACATATTTCTCACGGAGGTTGTAAAGTCAAAGATCAATATGCCAGCTGACTGGTTCCTGATAAGAGCTCTCTTCCTGGTTTACAGATGGCAACTTTTTCACTGTGTCCTCACATGGCCTTTCCTCTGAGTGCGTGCTCAAAGAGAGAGAAAGATCTCTCTCTCTCTTCTTATAAGGCCACTAGCCTTATTGGATTAGGACCTCACCCTTTTGACCTTATTTAACTTTAATTAGCTCCATAAAGACACTATCTCCAAATACAATTTCACTGGGGCTTGGGACTTCAACATATGAATTTAGGGGGGACACAAACATTCACTCCATAACACACTGGGTTATTTCTGAGGCTGGACCTTAAGAGATTTTGCAACTTCTGTTCTTCTTGAAATACTTCCTCTATCATGTGAAAAAGCCCAGCCATTCCTACTGGAGGATGAGAAGCGACAGGGAAACTAAGGAACCCCCCAGCCAACAGCCAATAGCCAGCACCAAATGCCAGATACTGTATGACACCACATTGGACCATCCAGTTTCAGTCAAGCTATCAGATAACTAGAACCACATAAGCGACCCCAGATGAGACTAGCAGAAGAACTGCTAGCTAAGCTCAGTCAAAACTGTAAATTATGAAAAAAAAAAATGAGTATTGCTTTAAGTCACTAAATTTGGGGATAGTGTGTTACAAAGCAATAAATATCTGATATGGCATACCTTCTTGTTCTGCTTTTTGACCTAGACCTCTGAACTCTATAGGATTTCCCTCGACCCCTTGAACGACTTCGACTTCGTTTTCTTCTAGAGCCATAAGAAGAGCTACTGCTCGATCGATGCCTGCGTCTGAAATAAAATATAATCAAATATTACTTGCCTCCCAAATATTATCAGATACTAATATGGTATGAGAACTATACCAGTTTGTATCTTCCCGTCTACAAAGAATACACAAAGGATGAAGACTCATGCGCTGGGCCTGGGGGAAAACAAAACAAAACAAAACCCTTTGGGGATTGAGACTCATAAATATATAACTACAAAAAGAAAAGTGTTTTACCCAGAAAAATTAAAAGCACAGAAACATACGAACTCTAAAGAATGTTACTCTCACTACTACATAAGTAAAATTATGAAAATCACCTTCTATCATAAGAATGTGAGCGAGGCTGAAGATCTCTGGACCAAGATCTTGACTTTGACCTTGATTTCCTTCCACCTTTCTTTCGGCTATATGTTCTACTATCTGAAGAACTACTTGAAGAAGACCGTCTACGGTGTTTCTTTTTTCTCTTGCTTCTGCTTTCTTCTTCAGTATCAGATGACCGGCGTCCCATTTCTACAGGTTTAAATTCAAAGAAAATTATTTCTAACATAATGGCACAATGGATGAAATTCAATACAGTAATTTTTTTAACTATGTAAAAATTTAAGGGCATCCCTAGTGGCGCAGTGGTTGAGAGTCCGCCTGCCGATACAGGGGACACGGGTTCGTGCCCCAGTCCAGGAAGATCCCACATGCCGCGGAGTGGCTGGGCCCGTGAGCCATGGCCGCTAAGTCTGCACGTCCGGAGCCTGTGCTCCGCAACGGGAGAGGCCACAACAGTGAGAGGCCCGCGCACCGCGATGAAGGGTGGCCCCCGCTTGCCTCAATTAGAGAAAGCCCTCGCACAGAAACGAAGACCCAACACAGCCATAAATAAATAAATAAATAAATAATTTAAAAAAAAAAAAACTGAATCAATACACCCTCACCACGTCACTTGTGAAATTTGAGGGAGGAAATGTTAAATAATGTACCAAAGTTGATGAAGTATTGTTAACTAAAGTACCAAAAATGAAGTCAACTCTTTACACTACTAATATCTACATAAAGTGATGATATAATCCTGCCAGAAAGCAATTAAGCAATTTAAATAAAGAGTCATAAAAATGTTGCTACTTTTCTGACAAAGCAATCCTATTTCTAGGAATATATCTGGAAAGTTTTTCTTAAAAGATATATTCATGAAGATATTCATTATAGCATTATTTAAAACTGCATGTACAGAGACTAAGAAACTATGTATAAATAAGAGCAAAAATGAAGACAACTGATAATATTTAAGTGAGGAAACTGGGTAAATTTTCTCTTTTTTAATTATATTCTATATGGCTATGGTATATTTGTATATTTAGTATACAAAAGAAAAAAATTACACAAATAGAATATAAGGTTTTTATATTTAGGCAGTAACTTAGCTTATAAGAAGCTTACTTGTCTTACTTTTAAGTTAGATTCTCATACGCAATTTTATTTTTTTACTAAAATAAGTATTAGCTACCTTTCAATGTCACATAAAAGCAAGATTCATCTTATATAATAGGATAAATAGTTCATGGATCAAATAAACAAAAATCTCACACTTTCCTTTAATATTTACTCAAATTAAGTTAAATATCATTACTCTAAAGAAAGCAATACATTAAATTACAACTTTGCTTTCAGAACCAGGTGAGCCATCCCTTCCCTGACTCTAATGCAATACAAGTTGAAAAATCACTATTATAACTCAATTCAAGACTTAAAGCTATTTACCTGGAGCCAGAATTAGACTTTAAATATAGTTCTGAACCTCAAAGTTGTTCACATTTCTAACATTTCACAGTTCAACAAAACAATGGGAAAACTTGGTTTTGAAATATTCAGTAACTCACTAGCATATCTAAGCCAGTTTCCTCATTGAAAACAAAACTGTACTGCATATAAGATCACCATGATCCTTTCCAGCTTTCAAAATACTATGATTAGGAAATCCTACATATACATATAGTATATATGTACATATATACATATATATATTTAAATGTGTGTATATAATATCCATTTACATATTTATATCCATATATCTATTATATATCATATGTAACCACATATCTCTGTGTGTCTGTATTTTCATTAAGAAATTTGTACATAATTGAGTAATAGTGATCATCTAACTGTTCGCATTTCCTGTCTCTTTCTTCCTTTCTTGGTTTCACCTTTAAACAGTTAAGAATTTTCTTTACCCACAAATAACCATATAAATTAAGATGAGTTTTTATTTATTATCTGGTTTAACAAATACTAAAATTAGAGTAAAAGATAAAAAAGCATAAATGCACAAGGATAAAGAGACCAGAGGAGAAAACAACACGAACAGTAGACAAGACATGTCAACAAATTTTTAGCAAATGAAAAACAGATGCAGGATTTAGAGCTAAGAAAGCTGAACATCAAGCAACTGCAGAGAATTCCAACAGGAGAAAAGCCAATTCACATAGCAAAAATCAGAAAGGATCAGGAATTCGAGACACCAGATACCATAGCAGGCACAATGAGGCACAGAACTAAAAAACAAGGGAATTGGTTGAAAGCCTGTAAAAAAAGTAATCTCCCAGGTCCCCTCTGCCATCCAACCCAGATAAGTGACTACTATTCCCCAATCCCAGCAGAAGAGGTGGTTTATTTTGGAAAAATGATGAAACAGTGAAGCACCAGGTCCAGGGGCACAGTAAAAAAGGGCAGAGAGATGCTCAACTAAAAGTTAAAGGGATTAAGTGAAAGTCTACAATCTAACAGTAAATACTGTAGCCCTGTGTGTGCTTGGATCCAAGAATTCAGATAGAGGATTCTTTTCTCCAAAAACTAAACAGTACCTGGAAGAAGATATATAAGTATTATGCAAGTATTATAACCAAGCCCAAACCTTGAACACAGTAAACTTTTTCTTTTTTTTGGCCGCGCCATGCAGCTTGTGGGATCTTAGTTCCCCGACTAGGGATTGAACCCAGGCACCTGGCAGTGAGAGCAAGAAGTCCTAACCACTGGACCACCAGGGAATTCCCCACAGTAAACTTTCTTTCTACAAACTTTTTTGTTAACTTTTTAGTAATTATACAACAAAGGAAAATCAATCATGTGATGAAAGACTTCATCATGAGAGACAGAAGCCAAACAGAAAAAAAAAAAAAAAAAGCAACTCATAGTAAACCAGGAACATGCCAGAAATTTTTTTAAAAATCAGTTAATATCCTCAGAAATATATGAGAAGATGATCCAGCAAACAAGAATAGGAGGAACATCCATAAACAGGAGAGAAAGCTTAAAATTTAAACAAATGATAATTTCTAAGAAATTCAATAGGCTTAGAAGATACTATCAAAGCACTCATGAAAAGTAAAAAAATAAAAAGATAAAAAACAGAAGGTAAAAGAGGATCAATCCAGGAAGTCCAATATCCAATTGATACGCATTCCAGAAAGAAACAAAGCATAGAAAAGAGATAAAGAAAAACATCCAAAGACTAATTTTAAAAATTTCCAGAATTGAAAGATATGAATTGCCCTAAATCCCTGGGACAATGAATTTAAAGACTTATACCAGACATAGCTCATAAAACTTTAGAAATGAGGAATACAAAGAAGATCCTAAACTTCTAAAGATAAAAAAATGGGGAATCACAATAAAAGGCACAGGGCTTCTCAGCAGCAACACAGCAAACCATGGTGACTTGCCTTCAAAATTCTAAGTGAAAATTATTTTCAAACTACAATCTATATTCAGCCCAATCATAGATCTAATATGAGATCAAAATAAAGACATTTTCTGATATGCAAAGGCTCAAAATTACACCTCACACTCACCCTTTTTTAGGAAGGTACTGAAGGATGTGCTCTACCAAAAGGAGAGAGTGAACAAAGATGACCCAGATTCAGAAAACAAGTGGTCTAACACTTGAGATAGGTTAAAAAGTTCCAGGATGACAGCAGGCCCAGGTACAAGGGATACATAAATGAACAAGAGAGAAAAATCCTTGCCCTCAAGGAGCTTACATTCCAGTTTAACAGCAGTTCTCAAAGTGGTTCTCTAGACCCCGGGGGTCCCTAAGACCTCAGAGGATCCAACAAGTCGAAACTATTTTTATTATAATACTAAAACATGATTTACCTTTTTCACTGTATTGACTTTTGCGCTGATAACGTAGAAGCAATGGTAGGCAAAACTGCTGGTGCTTTAATGGGAATCAAGGCAATGGGGCCAAATGGTACTAGCAGTCATTGAATTCTTCACTGCAACACACAGTTTATTAAAAAAAAAAAAAAAAAAGGCAGTTTCACTTAGGAATGTCCTTGATAAAGCAGTAAAAGTCATTAATTTTATTAAATTTCAACCCTTGAGAACACATCTTAATATTCTGTGTGATGAATTAGGAAATACACATAACTGCTGCTGCATACTGAAGAACGATGGTTACCTTGAGAAAAGTATTTGTGCAGCTGAATTACAAGTTGAACTAGCTGCTTTTATCCTGAAACACTATTTATTTTAAAGAACTGACTATGATTATTCAGACTTGGGTATTTGACAGACATTTTCTCAAAAATGAATTAAGGGAGTCTTTCACTTCAAGGAGTGTCAATTTGTTGCCAATGATAAAATTTGAGCTCTCAAGCAAAAATCAAAATGTTGGATAACATGTATTTGTCACCATGAGATTGACAGCTTCTCAGCACTTAAAGATTCCTCTGATGATATCAATGGTGATATTAACATATGGGAATTTTTTAAATATTATATAATGAAGGGTGTCAATATCTGGAAGAGATGCATAACTCAGTGAACCAGTATTTTCCAACAGACCAATGAATGATGTCACAGAATCATATATGAGTAAAAAATCCATTCACAGTGCCAGAAAGATCAATAGAATTTTTTTTTTTTTTGCGGTACGTGGGCCTCTCACTGTTGTGGCCTCTCCCTTTGCGGAGCACAGGCTCCGGACGTGCAGGCTCAGCGGCCATGGCTCACAGGCCCAGCCGCTCCGCGGCATGTGGGATCTTCCGGGACCGGGGCATGAACCCGTGTCCCCTGCATCGGCAGGTGGACTCTCAACCACTGTGCCACCAGGGAAGCCCAGACCAATAGATTTTAATGTAAGCATGAAAAGGTCATTGATATAGTTTCAAATAACACATTGCAACCAACCTTTAAGAAACTACTTGTCAAGTTCTGGAGTAGTATTAAAGAAGTAATTATCTGAAAAGGCTATTAAAATACTACTTTTTCCAACACCATATCTGTGTGAATCCAGATTTTCTTCATATACTTCATTCAAAAAACTCATCACAATAGACTGAATGCAGAAGCAGACATAAGAATCCAACTGTCTTCTATTAAGCCAGATAGTAGAGATTTGCAAAAATGAAAAATAATGCCACTTTTCTCACTAAGTTTGTTTTGTTTTGGAAAATATAGCTATTTTTCATATCAAATATGTTATGTTACCAAGTAATGGATTTATTATTGTTATTTTTAAGTGGATTAATAAATATTTCGAATTTTTCTGGCTTAATTACTAGTAAGGCAATATTTCTAGATATAGCCCATGTAGATAAAAGTTTGTAGGGTCCTCAGGACTTCCCTGGTGGTCCAGTGGATAAGACTCCCCACTCCCAATGCAGGGGCCCCAGGTTGGATCCCTGTTCAGGAAACTAGATCTTGCTCGCATGCATGCCGCAACTAAAGATCCCGCATGCCACAACTAAGACCTGGTGCAGCCAAAGTAAATAAACAAATAAATAATTTTTTTTAAAGTTCATAGGGTTCTCAATAACTTTTAAGAATCTAAAGTGATTCTAAAACTAAAAACTGTG
This sequence comes from Orcinus orca, assembly GCF_937001465.1. NCBI lineage: Eukaryota > Metazoa > Chordata > Mammalia > Artiodactyla > Delphinidae > Orcinus > Orcinus orca. Next base: position 42,933,117 of record NC_064563.1, on the reverse strand, counting down.
AGACCCACTACTCTAAGGTACCCACAGTCATTTCCATTCTCCATTTTTGTCCAGCTTATTAAGTCCCTATAGAAGGCATAAAGAAGTAGGAAAAAATGAAAACGACATACATCTAATTATGTACCTTGTTGGTGACCAAAAAAGAGATTGAGAGATGGGTGTAAATTTTTTCTATGTTTTAATTTCAAATAACATAATTCATACATATTAGAAGAATGGTTACATTAACTCATAAAAGTTAATGGAAGATATAAAATCCTTCCTTAAAGCAACCGGGTGAAAAAAGTTAAAAAATCACTGTCATAAATCTATAAATATTTTTTCAAGTAACACATTTACATTTCAAAAAATCATGCTGAAGTATAATTAATCTCAATAAGAGAAAGCAAAAAGCCACTGCATTTCTTTATTATAGTTAACTTCAAATATTTATTCAGAAAAGAAAGTGAACACTAAGAACAAATCAGAGGTAGATCCAAAAACTGTCTTCTCTATCCATGACAGTACTGAATTCCCTAGATTCATACTTACCTCTGGATTTCCATAATGTCTCTAGCATATAATTGAATATATTTGCTCATTCAAGTCATGGTGGTCAATCTATATCACACACTCCTAGTAAGGAAGAACTGTTTATATTTAACTCCATTGGTAAGGTATAACACATGGAAAGACCCATTAATAGCTCTTTCCGATAAGAGAAATGATGAATTGAGCACAGATTTTTAGGAATCCCAGAACTTAACAATTTTTCAATCTATCTGTAAGCAGAAAAGGCAACACAAGGACACATCTCCTAAGGCTCTCAGTTTTCTGTTCTCACTCTAGCCTCTATTACTTCCTGGTTGTAGTCTCATGGTTTCAAACCATATCCAACTACTCCCACTATAGAACTGAAGCCATGACATAATGACTACAGTAGGACATCAATTTACAAAAACATCTTACTGTAAAGTTTAGGTGACCGATTGAAGATGTAGAGCCAAAATGTGTTCACTCAAAAGACAGCTTAAAAGCATACACAAGTAGTTCCTTTGTCTAGTAATCAATAAAGGTAGAATAAGCAGTTATCTTTTTCAGAAAGCAGGCAGTTAAGAGAGAACAAAGATTCCTAAAGGACATGACAGTTTATAATTATTTCACCACTACTCATTCACAGTATATCAAACTATAATCTTTTTGATCTTGGACACATGACCAAAGGGGAGGGGGGAGGAACAGTCATTTCAATGGGAATTCCACCTCAAAGAGGTAGAGAAAAGTAAAAACGGGGTTAACACCGTTTAGCATAGGAAGAAATCCACAAACAAGCAGAGAACCACCCAAGGCAATAAAAGAACTAAGCTAAAATTCTAGCTTAATGAGCAAAATAAAGCAAAACTCAAGAGATACAGAATTATCAAAACACTCCTCCCAGCACAACTAAAAATATGCAGACTAGCGTCTTTTTTAAAAAAACATTATCAGTCATACGAATTTCCTCCCACTGGTGTGAAAATGAAGGCAGAAAATATACCTATACATCTAATACAACAATCTTATTACACAAGTATTCCAATTCATAACACAACTCTGCTGAGACTAGTCAAGTTGGTAAGGCCAATTAACAGGTGCCAGCTGCCTTTATCTTTTTCAGTTTCAAACATTTTTAGCCCTCTTATTGAAGAACATACAGTAATAAAGTGCTATCACTTAGCAGGAAATCTCCTGTGTCTGCAAATAAAGTGAATATTTATAGACCCTAGGGCTAACGGGGCTCTCAAAGGATACCCAGTTTCCTCACAGGGTTGCACCTGTCATATCTGCTCCAATCCTTAAACCTGAAAACTCTGTGTACCTCCTTCACTTAGAGCTTTTATGGTTAAGTCCAAAGATGACAACTTGAATACTTTTTTGTGACCACGAGACATTTTAATTTATTTAACTACCTAGTACCTAGTTAGTTGAAATACAAATAAGTTACTGCTAATTCTGAAAATGCAAAAAAGAAAAAGAAATTGGCCTCCACTGTGCATTTAAAGATATACAACCTCTAAAAGAGAAATTAAGGATGACCTAAAATCAAAAGCAGGCAACATGTATAACAGTGCATTATAACCTCTCACCAAAGGAAACAGTTTAAGGGTAGCCATATGCTCTTGGGCTATGACCACAAGGCCACAAGCCCTTAAGTCAAGAAAACAGATGAGCGTTTAAGGCGAGTATATTTATTTGTTAAGGAAGGAAAGTGTATTTCACCCAGCACTCTCTCTCCTCTCAGCGCGCGAGTGTGAGGGAGGGGGAGGAGGAAGTGGCGGTGGGGGAGGGGCGGGGGAGGGAGGGCGGAGTTGGAAGGGGAGGCGGATTTAAAGTAGAGACAACGGAGTGGGTGGGACAGAGTACGCCAGGTTGCAGCCTGCCTCACGCTCCACCCTACCTATAGCTAGTGACGAAGCACCGGTCACCCCTTACAAGACGAACCCAGAAACCCAAAAGCAGCTATCAAGGATCAGGGACTGGCGGTGTGGGTAGGGGTGCGAGAGGTGTTGAGGAACGGAGGCGGAAAACAGGTGGCTAACTCTCCCTCACCACCTCGAGACTCAGGGCCTAGCCTGAGGCCTGCGACCACGTACCACCCGATAGCTGCCACCCCCCTAAGGCCCCAGCTTGGTCCTCAAAGGTCAGACTCCTCCAGGTGCGAGGCGCCTGCGCACTACGCCGCTCGGCACGCCGCCGGGCCAGCACCCCTACCACCCCCACCACCCCCCGCAGCTGCCGCTGCAGCTGTCTCCCGTACACAGACTGCGCCAGGCCCGCGCCGCCTCAAGCCGGAGTAGGGCCTCGGAAACCCTCGGCTGCAGGCGCCGCCTCTCAGGCCCCGGACGCGGGCATCACCTGGATTCCGGCCTTCGGGCTTACACCTCCCGTAGACTTACAAGCGCCGCAGATCTGGAAACGCTTCTTCAAATCTGGGCGCCGCCGGCGTCCACAGAACTTACTTCAGTTTAAGCTCACCGCCTTCCTGGTTTCACCGCCAGGCAGCGTCAGCCGAGCTTTCGAGTGCATCGATGGAGGCTGCCAGGCGTTAGGAGTGCCGAGGGAGTAGATTGTCACGCCGCCAATTTTTTGTTTGGTGTTGGTTTTGCTTGCTTGATTATTTGAGTTCCTTGTTACCAAAAAGCAATAAAGGTGGGGACTGAAAAGTATTATTGCCTTAGTAACCGTCGTTATCGTCACAGATAATCAGTAAACCAATCTGCATTATAGGAAGTTATATAGACAACCACACGTAGTAAAATCGATTATCTCACGCTGGGAGAGGAGGAAACTGGCCCAACAATAATAAATCATGGGAGTGTGTCTGTATAGCGTCAGAGTCGTGTGTGATTAAATTGTAATGATTTATTTGCAAAAATGCATTAAAAGTCGGCGTTTCTTCTGCCCTGAAGGTGAAGGCACAGGTTGGGCGCAAATTTTTTTCTCACGTTAAAGTAACTGGTTGGTTGCGGAATGGGAGAAAACTGCCCGAGGCAGGGAAAGGAGGTTTCTTCTGGAAAATAAATTAAATGTGTAGGGGTTTTTGTTGTTGTTATTTAAACCAATACAAATGAAAGCAATTCAGCATTTTCTGTAACTCATACGACTTTATGTCCTTGCATGAACATCATTTTTTTCTTATTTACTATAAGTAAGCATCGATAAGGAGGTAAATTGTTGGCCTTGGTTTGGGTCGACTGTGAGAACCAACTCGTTCACAACTGCTGTATACCCAAGCTACAGTTTTCCACAGACATTTGAGATGGAGAAAACCACCTCCACAATTTTATTTCTCATAAGTGACTGTACCTTAACTAACCTGTTTTGAGGAACCATTTTAAAGCTTAACTACAGTACTACATGTTTATTTTAAATAATTCAAGAGCCGGTGGGGGAGTGAGCGGTGGAAATGAACCTTTGGGGTCCTGAATTTTATTGGAAACTGTATATCTGTCTGCAGGCTGTCAACTGAACTTTACTCTCAATTTTTTTGTTCGTTTGTTTGTTTTTACCAGAAATGCATTTTGAAATGTCTTGTCCTCGGAAAATATTTGCTATTTAAAGAAACATCATTAGAACTTGGTGAGCATTTATTAGTATATGATTTTAAAACCTGGGTTTGGTGGGGGTTTTTTAAACTAAACTTCCCTTAGGCCAGTAGGAATCCGTGGTTAGATACTACAGATCTCTCTTAGCTCCATCTCATAGGAACGCCACTATTTGTAAATATACTAAAAGCAACACGCCAGAAAAATCTATGGGAAAATCTATTTCGTGTGAATTATACAACTATTGTATCCAAGCCTTCCCTAATTAACTTTAAAGTGTTCATCTTTCCCTCAAGCTTAGTAGATGGATTTTGAGTTCACACTTAAAAGTCATGTGCTTGAAAGGGCAAAAAAAGTAGCTGGTGAGCCTCCTGATCCCTTACCATACTTTTAGTAGTGGCTGTTTTTGGAGCTGTTTGTGAATACACATTTAACACCTCAGTTTGAGAGCTATTTGAGCACCACATCCATTTAGCTGATCCCATTATTTGTCATTCTGCTAAATAACCTTAAAAACGGATTTTCATAAAGGATTAAAGTTTTATGGTTATTCCCCTCTAATAATATCAGGAGTAAAGTGGTCACAAATAGTAACCCAAGACTAACTGTAAAATCATGTTTCTAAATTCATATAACTTTGAAAAGTGAGTACTTTGAGTCTCTTGTAGTGTAATAAAAAGCAAACACTCGTGTAATTTACTGATACCTAAAAGCTATTGATACTGGAAACTTAAAGATCTTGTTTTTCCTAAAAGTAGCAATAAATGAAATAAATGTTTTAAGAAGAAAAAAACTTTAGAATTCAAGAGAAAAAAGGCAAAGTAACAGTTCTAAAGAGTGTGATTTCCATCTTCATTAAGTTCACTAACTGAATATTTTAATCTGAGTAGTGTGGTATGACATAAAGTTACGTATAGCTTCTATTTACATACATTCTAGAAACATTAATGTATTAAGTTGTAATTGTGTTCTCTTTTTACACGTTTCAGTTGCTTTGATGGAACTTCTCAAATTATCTGTTAACTTTGTGTTAATGCCTTAACCAATGGGTGGAAGATATAGGAATCAAAGTTCTATAATTGCTTTTATTTTTACAAAGAGTATAAGATCCAAGAAAACGAACAAGTTACCTTTAACATCAGAAAGACTGCATTAATATTCAGACTACTCAAAAATGTCCCCAAAGCCACACTTGAAGAGGTATATTTGTTTACACACTCAGGTAAATATAGCTTTCCATATGTAAATATTTTTTTCATATGTAAATATTCTTATGTGAGGGGTATATATACGGCCACAATTCTCACAGCAAGCTTTGTCCTGCACAATACGGACAAATGACGCGGGAACATAGATGTGTCCTTCCATATAACAGTTTCGATGTAAATAGTCCAGGAATATATTTTAAATCGTAGCTTGGGGGGGGGGTGCTTTTCTCCCGGCGAGGTTTTTTTTTTTTTTTAATAATCCACGGTACATAAATTAGATGGGCCACAAACTTAACATCGATTTTTTTTCAAACTCAAAGAGGGATAATCATTTTCTTTTCAAAATTAGGAGATCAATTAGAATATTTCCCGGGATGCTAAAGAAGAGTTTCTGTAGTTCATTGTGGGAGGGGTCCGGGTGCAAAGAGTAAGGGAGAAGGGTGAGGGTCCTGAGACCTCAAAGAGGGAACGAAGTCAAACTGTCCTTGACCAAGCGCTAAGGAAACACTTTAAAATGGAATCTGTCAGGGAACAGCTGCTCGGGAAATGTGTTAAACAAACCAGCCACTTCGAGCAGGGTTTGTCCGTAGAGGAGTCGGCTCGGTCTCCAGGACGCGAATAATGGGGTGAATCACAAACTCCCCGGGGCAGGGAGCTTGGTGAAGACCCAGGCTCAGCTCTGGCCGCGGGCCCGGAAGCCCCTGAAAGGAGCTGCGCTCGCCTGAGAAACTGGAAAGGACCCTGACTCGGCAGGGTTGTGAAGCCAGGATGCCAGGCTACAAGGTTTCGGGTCGGGGTAGTAGGGATGTAGGATCGGGATACCGGGTCAGGATACAGAACTGGGGTCCTGGGCGCCTGATGCAGGGCAGGGTTGCCGGGCAGCAATGCGGGGCCGAGCAGTTGCGCTGCACCCTGACGCCCGGCGAGGACATAGGGTCGGATGCCAAGTCGGGATACCCTATTGACTCCAGGAGTCGCGCACTTGTCAGTTTCCTTTTGACCACGCCCCGGCGGAATCAGTCCAGCTCCCTAGTGTTTAAGTAAGCCGTGACACCAACGCAAAATCCACGCCTAATTAAATTAATTATGGATTCTTGTCATCCTGAATTAATGGCCAAGAGCGCAGGCGGCCGAGGTATCTGAAAACCTGGACTGTCTGCCTCTTCTTCCCACTCTCTCTGGTCCCCCTTCGCTGTCCTCACTCACACTCCAGCCCCTGTACTCCAGCCTTAATCAATCTCAATCTCTCTCTCTCTTTCTCTCTCTCTTTCTCTCTCTCTTTCTCTCTCACTCTCTCCCTCTCTCTCTCTCTCCCTCCTCCTCCCCCTCCCTCCCTCCCTCCCTCTCTCCCTATCACCCCCACCTCCCAACCCCCACTCCCCCACCCCCAGGTAGTGGCGCGGGTGCTTCCCGGGAAGGGTCTCCCTCCGAGTTGCGAAGGGGAGGTAATTTACTCAGAACAAGGGGCCGCCTTTGCGAAGTATAAATAGTGAGACTTCAAGCGCTGCGTTGCTATCAGATCTGAACTCTCCGCAGGAAGAATTGTCAAAGATCTTAACATTGAACAAGCGCGCTCCGGCAGGGAAGCATCAGTTCCCATTTCCCTCCCGCGGCCCCCGCCCCTTCCCTCTTCCTCTTCTTCCTCCTCCTCCTTCACCTCCTCCTCTTCTTACTTCTTTTTCTCCTTCTACTTCTCCTCCTCTTTCTTCTTTCTTCTCTTCTTTTTCTTCTTCTTCCTCCTCCTCCCACTCCTCCCCCACCCCTGTCCCATTGATGTGTTATTATTGGGGGGGCTGGAGCAGTAAAAAAAGAAGAAGGAAAAAAAGAGCTGGGCTCGGCTGGGAGACGTTGAGCGCGGGGCTGACGGGCATTGGCGGCGATGGAAGAACTTACGGCGTTCGTCTCGAAGTCTTTTGACCAGAAAGTGAAGGAGAAGAAGGAGGCTATCACGTACCGGGAGGTGCTGGAGAGCGGACCGCTGCGCGGGGCCAAGGAGCCGACCGGCTGCGCGGAGCCGGGCCGTGACGACCGCAGCAGTCCCGCAGTCCGGGCGGCCGGCGGAGGCGGCGGCGGCGGAGGAGGCGGAGGCGGAGGCGGAGGAGGTGGAGGAGGTGCAGGAGGAGGAGGAGCGGGCGGAGGAGCTGGAGGAGCGCGCTCTCCCGTCCGGGAGCTGGACATGGGCGCCGCCGAGAGAAGCAGGGAGCCGGGCAGCCCGCGGCTCACCGAGGGTAACGGCCTGACCCCCGGCCGCGGTTCCCCTTCCCGCCTTCCTGACTCCTTTCGGGCGGGAGAGGACACCAAGGCCCAGCGGGGAGGGGGGCGGGACGCGGAGAGGGCTCTTGGACCCCAGCTTTGGAAGCTGGAGTGAGGATGGAGGGGTGGGAGTCCGATGGTGTGCACGGTCGTGGGTGGGGTCCGAATGTGTGTGCGGGGAGGGGGGGGCGTGTGGGGTTTGCGCGCGCCCTTCTCAGATGCTCCCGCTACTCCCATTCCACCGAAACGCATTTTCACCAACGGGAGGATGGGCCCGCAGCCCAGACGGCCCGCAGGCGGATGGGGAAGTTCGCTGGGCCGGGCTGCGAAAGGGGGTGCTGGCACTAGCTGGGCCAGGCGGCGGGATTACAGTTAGCATCTAGCGCCGAGTTTGCGGGAGCCCCTTTCCTAGGCCCGAGAAAAAAAAGAAAAAGAGAGAAAGGGGACAGAGATACAGAGACAGAGAGATTGATTGGGATTTCACCCTGGAGTCGCCCCGGATTTCGTGCCGCCGCTAACTCCGCGAAGACCCTGGCTGCCTGGAATTTAGGGCCCCAAACTTCCCATTTTCTTAGAGCTGTGAAGGTAGAATGAGACCAAGGCAGGCTAAGGTTCAGGCTGTGACCTGTTTCTTTCGGGAGATGCGTTAGGCTCCTTTTTTGTTTGTTTGTTTGTTTTTCGAAATTTTACTGCGTCGCATCATCCAGTACTCTGATTTTGTGGTGGGATAATCCTTTGGTGCCAGGAAAGTGTTAGGAAAAGCCTTTTTCTAAATGGTGGAGCGTTCTGTACCAATTCAAAGGAGTTCAACAATAAAATTAATTTGGCACTTGGTGCCTGCAGTAACTGGTGTGCTGCCATATTTTTCCAATTAAGGAAATATGTGGCATGCTTAGAATCACATATTTAAGCAAGCAATTAAGTCGTTTATAACAGTCTGTTCTTGTTTAGGCCAATAAGTGGAAATTTGGGGGCAAAATAGGGATTATATTAAGTCTGTTAATCAACTGTAAATGTGGACATCTTTCTCTTTGAAGCCCCAAAAGTTTGAGAGGCTTCCACTGTGGATGGCATGAAATAAACAAAGCCAAAGGCAGAATCTGAAAGATGTGTTTTCATATTTAAATTTCATTGCAATATCTGTGGAAATATTTTCCTATTAACTTGGCTTCAGTTTGTGCTATAATGTATCCACTTCTTCCCTAAGGAAAGACAAACGTCCACAACACAAACTTTGAGAAGTAGATATGCGGGAAACACTTAAGATCACGGTAACTAGAATGCCAAGCTGGGCTGAGTTCTAGAGGTTCTTCTCCCAGACGGGGTACCAAGTACTCCTAAATTTGGAAAGTGGTAGCATAACTGTCAGGCGGTCCAGTGCACCCTCCGGGGCCTGAGTCCCCAGCTCGAGGCCCTGGGTACACCAGCAGGCACCCCCCACTAAGTTAGGGTCTGAACCGTGGGCAAACGAAGTCCTGGGATTGTTGATTTCCAAGCTCAGGGCAAATATTAATTTGTCTGCAGGCCGGCTCTTCTGGAAATGATTTTTAACACCCATGCTGATCGGGATTCTGGGCTGGGAAGAACTGCAAACAGCCTCGATTATCCAAACTCAGCTTTTGCACCTTAAAAACCCAAGTCTCCAACTCAGGCGCAGAGGTTGAAGGTTCCAGAGGGCAGCTTATGTTGATCCTGGCTCCCCTGATCACGGTCCCTTGGCCTAAATATATATATATATATATCTCCACATCCCTCTAGTGTCCCTGTATGCTCACACTCATGGAGCTCCTGTTTTTAAAGGGAGGAGAAGGAAGGACAGGAAAGTGGCAACGGATGTGTGCAAACCTAGAGCAGAAAAATGCATATTTTATTAAACATCCGAGCTGCTGGATGCATGAAAAGGCTTTGAGCAACCAATAGAAACCGAGGATCCCGAATGTTCCGCTTGAACCTGTTGATCTCTGTGGGTTTAAGCGTTCAGGGTCGCGTCTGCCTTTCCAATGGGGAGGGAGAAAGGAGCGAAAGAGACAGCGGTCTGTTTCGCTGGCTCCCCGAAGCTGGTTTTCCACCTCTGGCCTTCCGGCCGGGTGTGGGCAGCGAGCCCTCCAGGCCGCCAACATGGCGTGGGCGCCTCTGCTCAGGCAACTGGGATTCGGCAGGGGGGACAGGGACTGCCTGACTGTCCGTGGGCCGTCCGCGGGATTTGGTCCAAGCCCTGGGTCCGCAGAGAGCGCCCGGGAAAGTGGCTCCCGCCATGCGGCCCCGGGGTCTTGTCCTCCGGCTGTGACCCTTCAGCCCAATTGTTCCCAAATTAGACCAGCAAGTTTGAGAGAGACAAGAGAGCCGGCGGCGGCCACTGCTGGCCTGACAATGGCCCAGCACTCTGGGAATGGCCGGTGTAAGAGGCCAGTCCGTGGCCTCGCTGCGCTCTCCTGCCAGCATCTCGTTCTGTGACCCGCCCGGTGCGGCTCTTTTGATTTTTGTGCGCGAGTGGGAGAGAGTGAATGCAAGAGAGGGTTAGTGGAATTGATTTGGTGTTCTCGGGGGAGGGCAGGGGACTGTGGGCTGAATAGTGAGGAGGTGAGCTGAGGCCACAGTTGCAAAAGGGATGCGTGGGTGAATGCCCACCTTGCCCGCGGGCGGCCGCCCAGAGTTGATCTTTTCGCGTCTCCAGGATCCTCTTCCTCGCAGCCGGGTGAGGAACTGGACAGGAACTCCGGGAGGGGGCAGGATCCTCCATCCTTCTGGAGACAGATCTGGTAATGGCATTTGCTGTGTTGTTTTTGTCTGTGTGTGTGTGTTGCTGTGTGCGCGCGTGGACGTACGTGTGCGGTCCTGTTCGTGGTGCCCCCTCCAGTGTCCCCGGAGCCGAAGGATCGCAAAGAGGATGCGAAAGGGATGGAGGACGAAGGCCAGACCAAAATCAAGCAGAGGCGAAGTCGGACCAATTTCACCCTGGAACAACTCAACGAGCTGGAGAGGCTTTTTGACGAGACTCACTACCCAGACGCCTTTATGCGTGAAGAACTGAGCCAACGGCTGGGGCTGTCCGAGGCCCGAGTGCAGGTACCCGCCTGTGAGGAGGTCGCGGGGAGCAGAGGAGGGGCATGCCTGGGGTACACACGACGAGGGTGTGGGTCCAAATGTCTGGAGTGAGGTGAGAAGGGAAGCGACGTCTCTGCTAGAGGTCTTATTTTCCAAAGTAGAGCTTGGTCTTAAAGCCTTCCCGTGCTCCCCCCACCGCCCCGCCCCATCCCAACATATGTTCCCAGCAGAAGAAAGCTGTGCTGGGCTTGCTCCCAGAGTTTCTATAAACCACACCCCCGACCCTCGCCTCTCGATGCCTTTAATGTGGTTTAATCCTAATGGGCCTACTTTTATAAGCCTTAAAAAAATCCCACAGAAAACGTTTTATCTTCTGGATGCCTTAAAAGTTACAACGAATATTTTGTTCGGCGGAGTTGGGTTTCCTTGAGGGTCTGCTCTGGGATCTAGGTTTGCCAAGCGGATATGCCAATTAGGTTTATAGATGTACAGACTATAAAGAAAATTAGCAACTGTTAAGTGCACAAATTTACAGTCTGCCGTTAGCGGTTGATCTCAAACTGTGTGTGAAATAGCAGAGAAATAAATGCGTTTGGTCACTCTTTGTTCTCTCACTTAACCAGGGAAGTGAACCTGAACCTACAGAAACTTGATTTTAAAACAATCCACATATCTTAATATTGACATTTCCAAAATCTGACCCCAGCAAGTGCCACACTAAATGGAGTTAGCATTGGAACAGATTTTCTTTACCGGTTGTGGCGGTGAATGTAATGGGAAAAGTAGGCTTCAGGAGCGCTTAAGGGGAAAAAAATTACATACATACATGCATACATATCCTTTTAGTTTTATGGAAAATGAATTTAAATGTTTCAGGTGGTATTTCCACTCAAATAATAAAATAGGAGAAAATGATAGTCATTATTTGTTTGAACACATGGAGCAGTTTTAGGCCTGAACATCTGCAGCTGTTACAAAGTATCACTGTAACAGATACTCCCTAGGTCTCTGGGCTAGAGACCACCATCTGCAGCGAACTATGCAATTCTTATGGGGCTTCCCCGCATCTTGTAATAGGATCAGGACAAAAACAGAGCAGTCACTTTAAAGGGGAAAAGTAATAATAGGCTGCCTTGGTCATCACAGCATCAACAGCAGAGCCTTCCTTTTTAAGCCTCTCCTACTTTGCTCTGTGCACTGAGATCTCTAGAGGCTTAGCAACCCCTTAAAGACATGATGATAATTATTACAGTTGTGAGCATTAGTGTATCAGCTCCAACTCTTCTAGGGGAAAAAAGAGGCAAAAGCCTCAGGCCATGTGAGGTACACAAAGGATGCAACCCTGGCATGAAATCTACCCTTCTACTACACTAAATGGCAGGGGAATTTTTGAAGATTTCCATTGACTGTGACACTTGCTTTCAAAAACAAGAAGAAAGCTCTGAAGCAATATTTTACTTTCATGTTTTTAACATTAATTTATGAATCAGTCAATATGCTGTGTTATTGGAACATAATGCTATATTATTGGAGTATAAAAGCAAGCTTTATTTGAATTTCTTAAAATCTGCCATACTGCCTCTAAAAGTTGGCAAGTTTATCTAAGAAGGTAATATCTGGGAGAAGATAGTATCCAGCAGTTACTTGATTCATAACCCACTCCCATTTCACAGAATGTTCTTCTTTTTTTCTCATAATAAGTGAACTTCATTGCTGGTATTTATTTTTTCATACTTTATTTAAATTTTGATCTATCTTCTGGACACTTCTCTACTACCCTAACTGTACTCAGTGGCTTTTTCTATAGAAGCAAATTAGATTATCATGATAATGGCACAATTATTCTGCTACCATGTTACACTCTGCTGCACAGAGGAACAGAGAAATTCTAAACTTCTTTGTAGTGAGGCTTTTATGACACTAATTACCTCTTCCCCCACTCTTATCCCCCCCACCCCCAGGAAACAAAAAACAAAAAACAGTCACTATTTGCTTTGGTGTTTGGTTTTTCTTGAAGATGAAACTAATTAATATTACAGGCTATTAATGAGCATTTTCTTCTCAGGTCTTACTGGGCAAACATCTAAACCCATTATCACTTTAGTATCAGGTATCAGGGCGAGTTTTAGGCCTTGGGGATTCTAACTGTGGAAACATGAAACCAGGACTACAGTAATTTATCAAGAAACAACTTATCTCGCAAAAGTATATGAAATCTTTCTATTTATGTCATTTATTTATGTTTTTAACTTTGGAAATTAAGATTCTTGTATATAATTCAAAGATTGCTTGCTATATCTCCCAATCCTTGCCTATAACATTACTCTGAGTCATAACATCTAGGTTTTATTTTTTCCTCCACTTTGTAGGTTTGGTTTCAAAATCGAAGAGCTAAATGTAGAAAACAAGAAAATCAACTGCATAAAGGTATGCTTCTCAGACAAAGAACATTTGATACTCTAAGTAAAAAGAGTATTAGGGGATGTTGTTATTATGAAGACAGAAAAGAACCTTGTCAAAGATAACTATGGTCCTTATTTAAAAATCTGCTCCGAAGGCAGTTAATGAGAGTCCTAAAGTTTGGGAGTAAATTACATTGCTTTTCATTTTAGCAGCAGTTTAGGAAGATAAATGTACAATTCCAAAGGAAGTAGTTCTATCTTGGTTCCATTTGGAACCTTGGAAAACAATGCTGGACATGTTAATCTCACTTTATTGTGTTTTGTTCCCCCATTTTTTGCAGGCGTCCTCATAGGGGCTGCCAGCCAATTTGAAGCTTGTAGAGTAGCACCGTACGTCAATGTAGGTGCTTTAAGGATGCCATTTCAGCAGGCAAGTACAGTCCAGTTTCAACCTGTTTTTAACTGTGAAAAGACCTGGATATTTGCTTGAATTGTTGAACATCCCCTGTCTCTGAGCCCCCATATAGGTGTCTATACAGGTAGAGGATAAATTTTCAGATGATATAGTGGGCCTACTCCCCTTTAAAAACCTATACAGTGTCAGGGGCCTACATGCCTAGTCCTTTCTGTCCTCATGGGAAACCCACAGAGGCCTGAGGGCAGCAACGGGTCCTTTAAAAATGAACTAAAGATTGCACTTGGGGAGAGGAAGGAAAAGCCTTCTGAGTAAGATTTTGTCAGATCCAGTACAGAGGTTAGTCCTAAGGTGTTTCTAAGGCAACTCTCTAAATATTTTCCTAGGTGTTTTCTATCTCTTATTCACATTAAATGTCTCTGACCGAAGATAAACAAACAAACAAACAAATAAATAAATAAATACACTCCCAGCTCAGACTTGATTTTTTAAAGCTGCAAAGCTTCATATCTAGTAGAGAGGGAAGCACTGGTCTTCCCAGGGACACCTTGCGGCTGCAATCCATTTCTTAGCCATACAGAAACCTTTAAGACTATATTTTTAAAGTACAGCCTGCAGCAATGATTTAATCCTGGGAAATCCCAGTGCTCTGAACTCCCCATTCTCCAAGCCTAAGGGTGCAATCCTTTCCCAACCAGTGCCTGACCTTCCCCATGGCCAGGCCCCCTGCTCCGTAGGACTGTGAAGTCATGAATTAACTCTGAGATGCCAGTGTCCTGGTCGGGGGAGACACCTGGCTGCACCTGTGTATTGAGGGTTAGTATTAGGCAGATCTTAGCTCTCCTGGCACCACTGGATTCTGGTATCCTAATGCTAGGCTTCTGAAGCAAGAGAGAATGACTGGAGAGAGAGGGGAATCTTAAAAGGAGACCCTCACTACTCAGAAGGTGATCTCCTAGTCTGCAGCATCAGCATCAGCTGGGAGATTGTTAGAAATGCAGAATCTCTGGCCCTACACTAGACCTTCTGAATCAGAATCCACATTTTAACAAGATCCCAAGGTAATTTTAATAGCAGTAAATGTTAGAAGTACTAACAATTGTGCCAGTTGTGATGAAGATGCAACAACTTCCCTAGGTGACATTTAAAAGTTTTGTAATTTGCTTAATGGTACTTCAGTGTTTTAGTAGCAGGGTAAAAGGTGTACGACAGCATCAAAAGAGGAGGGTAATGACCCTCATCCCGTCGTCTGTCCAATATACATTGTTATTTTCAGGAGGGTGATGTATTAGCACAATAGTAATGTCGCCTTCTGACAGACCCAGCTCCCGAGGGGGCGGCCACAATTCCTGCAGACGGGAGTCCCTGGGACTCAAGGGGATAGGCCACACTGAGCTAGTTGCAGAGACTCAGGGTCACTGGAATATCCCTGTGGCGCCCCAGATTCAGTAACAGACTGATAAGGTCAGCCAAATGCCCCTTTCCCGTCCCCTGCCCCAGCCTTACCCGAGCTAAGCTGGACGCCGTTAATGCTCTGTTTCTATTCTGTTGTCACCCTAGGATAGTCATTGCAACGTGACGCCCTTGTCCTTTCAGGTTCAGGCGCAGCTGCAGCTGGACAGCGCCGTGGCGCACGCGCACCACCACCTGCACCCGCACCTGGCCGCGCACGCGCCCTACATGATGTTCCCCGCGCCTCCCTTCGGACTGCCGCTCGCCACGCTGGCCGCGGACTCAGCTTCTGCCGCCTCCGTCGTGGCCGCCGCGGCTGCCGCCAAGACTACCAGCAAGAACTCCAGCATCGCGGATCTCAGACTGAAAGCCAAAAAGCACGCGGCCGCCCTGGGTCTGTGACGCCAACGCCAGCGCCAACGTCGCGCCTGCAGCGCAGCGCGCAGCCTGCACGCCCTCCGAGCCCCGCTGCTTCTCCTTTACCTGCTCCGGACCTCGGGAGCCGAGCCTCTTTCCGCCCGCTGATTGCCCCTTGCCCCATTCCGCATCCCGGACTCGGAGGGTGTGACCTGGGATCCCAAGAGGGGCACCAGCTCCGTGGCTTCTGACCATTCACCTACCCAAGGGCCCAGAATTTGGCTTTGTAGGGCTGGGTTTGGGAGGTCTGGAGAGAGACTGGACAAGGGAGTGCTGGGACAGCGGAGTGTGTGGCTCACGGCAGAACTGCGACGATGGACTCTTGCGTAGAAATAAAAATCCTGTTAATAAAAAATGAGGGGAAAAAAAGTAGAAAAGACAAACCAGAGATAAACAGAGAAAGGGAACTTATTGCTATTCGTCAGAAGCTGAAATCGGAGAGAGAACCAAGGAACAAAAAAGAAAAAAATTTTAAAGTATTTTGTACATTAAATAATATGGAAAAAGAACCTGGACGAATCTCGAGAGAATTGGGGCGGCGGTGGGGGTGGGGGGGAGTTACCAACTTAAAGTGTATGTTTTTTAAAATGGGCTAAGAAGGCAAAACAGAAGGAAGAGGTATACTTATTTAAAGAATTAAGATGAAAAAAATGTACGCAGCTGGGAAGTTCACAGGTTTTGAAACTGACCTTTTTCTGCGAAGTTCACTTTAATACAAGAAATTTGATAAGAGAGGCGGGCCTCCTTTTACGTTGAATCAGGTGCTTTGAGTTAAAAACCACCAGTATGGAAGAGCAAGAAGAGGGAAGACAGTATAAAAACGAGGAGAGAAAAAATATTAATACAAAAATGATACCACAGACGATGATTTCTCTGAGAAAATTATTATGGCAGAACTGTCCAGACTGCTGACAGTAAATTCCGGTTTGCATGTTACTTGTATTCCATTGATGGTGTCTCCCCCCTCCCCCGCTTTACTCACATGCACTTAACTCCATTTTCATTTTCAGTATAAAAACAATACCCAAAGCATCTGGAAATTGATATATATATATTTCTATCTATATTTATTTTTGTCCCGTCTTTAATGCTGGGGGACAAAAGAAAAAAGTCTGAAGGGCAAAAAAGTTACACTCTGATTGTCCCAAGACAACAGAGGCAGGTAGAAAATGTGAGAAAAGGAAAAAGAAAAGAAATGGAACGGTGAAGGTACAGCGCCTCACGTGGTGCCTGATACATAGTGGGCGCTCAGTGTTAAGTCCCCTCTCCTCCCCCTTTTCTTGTATTCCCTCTTGCAGATTTCCTAAAGTCCTATTTGAGGACCGTGCTTTATTTCCCCCTCTCTGTTCCATCACACTCACTTTAAACAACACCCAGATAGATACAGGCACTAAGTTTGTGTAAAATATGTTGATAAACACGAACAAAGTTTATTTTGGCTATAACGTGTGAACTGATAGTTGACTTTCAACATTTGCATTTTATCTCACAAGGGTGTATATTCAAGTAATATTTTTGTTTGTCTCAATTCATGTAGCTATTTAAACTGGGATACCCTGGACTAAGCAATCTGTATCCCAATTCTCTAAAAAAAGCCTCCTTAGTTTTTGGGTTTTTTTTTTTTAATCCCTTATACAAGAACGAGGAAAAGCTCTTTTAGCTGAACTTTGGTATGCGGTTGAGCTTTGTAACTATTTGTTCTCCATGAAAACAAAATTATTTATATTTGCCATATTTTTTCTAGTGTATTAAGTTATTTTAAACAAAAGAAGATTCTGTTATTTCATGACGTGTTGTCGGTACAAAATGTTTCGGTCTCACCTCTGTTAAACCTTTTAAATAAGTGCCAAGTTATTAATTGAAGACACTTTGCGATCAATTGAATCAAAATAGTATTGTTTCATTTGATGGGGTTCGCGTCATCTTTGTTCCTGTTACTATTAAACTATCCGGGATAGGCTTCTTTCTTCCTTTTTGATGAATGTCTCTCTCCCTCTCTCTCTCTCTCTCTCTCTCTCTCTCATTCTCTCTCTCTCTCTCTCTGTCTCTCTCTGTCTGTCTCTCTCTCTGTCTGTCTCTCTCTCTCGACTATACCAACTTGTAAAAGCGCTTGCCTCTTCTCCTATGTGCGGCAATCAAGGGACCGGACCGTGAGAATGGTGGCTCTGTGGCTCTCGGAAGCCCAGAGAGAAAATGCCCCCCGCCCGCCCCATTTTATCCACCCAGCACAGAAACCGGATTGATTTTACACCAAATCAATAAAGGAACAGATAACATGTAGAATAACATAGAATAACCCCCTTCCCCAAGACGGACTCTGGTTCTTCATTCTGCTGCACTTTCGCCCTTGAAGTTCATTTGGGAAACATTTTGGGGAGGAAGAAAGCGTGATCACGCGATGCGAAATCCACCTGGGTTAACTGTGGCAAGACAGAGACTTGGTTCCAGGTCGCCGACCCTCCCCGGAGTCGGTGGCGGTTTGGGAGTAAGATAAGAGCCGCGAAGCCCGGTGGGGGTGCCGGGGAGAGCGGGTCCCCCGCCTCCCATTTCAATTTAGCGCTTTGGCCCAAACAGATTTTTCGTTCGTTAAATTTAGGGAAAGGTAGAAGCTAGGATCGTGTTTAGGAAAAGCCGGGTCTTAGCCATCCTCCGGAGACCGAGGAGCCCCTCCCTCCCTCCCTCCTCCTCCCGTCCCCTCTCCCGGAAGAAATACTGCCTACTAAGCCCGAAGGCTCTGTCTGTTTGCGGGTAGGTACAGACCGTAAAGACCCGGGACAGAACCTGACCTTCCCTTCCCTTCCCTCTCGGACTCTTGGGATAGGGGACACCCTCCGCCAACATTGAGGGTGTCCCGAGTGTCCCCTGGGGCCCCCTAGGGGGCGGAGGATGCGTAGAGGAGACCCTCCTTACGACAAAGCCCCGTATCCTCGGGCCTTGCTCTCTCCTCCCCAACCCGGCCCTCTCCCGGGTTGAGCTCGCACTCAAAGCTGTTCCTCCGCGTAGACGTGGGTGATATGTTTATTTTCATCTTTTAGTCTTCAAAGACCACAGAACAGGACTTGGGCCGTATTCAGAGCTCAGGCCTTGCGGGTCTTCTACTTGACAAGCGTCCCTAGTTTTCATAATAAACATCTGCTTGGGGGCGGGGTGCGCTTTGAAGCCGCCGCGCCGCGCCTCCTGCCTGGGCCGGTGGCCTCCGGCTGGCTCCCGTCGGCGCCGGGGTCCTGGGTCCGAACTTGCAGGCTCCAAGCCCCAACCCTAATCCAGCCCCCGGCGCAGACTCGGACGTTTCCCCGGACACCCCGAGGGAGGTCGCAGGTCACGGGAGAACTTGGGGCCGGGGGTTGGCAGTTCCGTCCGGGGCCCAGCCAAGGGCGCGACCGACGCGGAGCCCAGCCTGTCCCCGCAGCTGAGCTCAGGGAGCCTGAGGTCAAAGGAGGCGTTGCGTCCGGGCCGAGGCCGGCCGGGCGCCAGGCACCAGCGAAGGGGCGCGGCAGCGCGGCCTACGTCGGCTGGAACGTTACCGGCCGCCGGAGCCGGCTGGGCT
Organism: Orcinus orca; assembly: GCF_937001465.1. NCBI lineage: Eukaryota > Metazoa > Chordata > Mammalia > Artiodactyla > Delphinidae > Orcinus > Orcinus orca. The sequence goes on along the minus strand of NC_064563.1, from coordinate 42,914,314 downwards.
GGGCGCGGAGCCCGCAGGGATGGGGTCCTGGCGGGAGCGCGGATGGCAGAGGAGCCCGCGGACGCAGCCCGGCAGGGCGAGAAGAAGGAAGGCCAGTTTCTCAGCCCCGTCGGCCGTACCTGAGCCAGGCGCGGTCGGTGAGACCGGCGTCAGGGCCGCCCGCGGCGTCCTCGCCTCCTCCCGAGTCCGCTCTCCCGAGACTCAGCGAGGACCAAGGCCGCCTTTCCTTTCCCATCGGGCCGGTTCCTCGGGGGTCCAGCCTCCCAGAGGCGCCCGAGCAGAGCCCGCTTTCCCGGAGTGCCACGGCCACCCGGGCAGGCGCTTGGGTGTGTGAACAAGAGATTCCAAAACCCGAGTTTCCAGAGCCACTCTGAGAAGTGGTCAGAGGAAAGCTTCACTTTAGATTCAAATATGCCCCAACATGCATGTTGTTTTGGTCCAAACTCAATAATCGCAATAAATAATTAAAATTTCCCCCAGTTGTTCCCCCAAATCTTTCAGGGTGTGCAAAGCCTTCCCAAGCTATAAAATCCCTGGGGAAAACTGAATTAAAAGAGCTTACTCAAAACATCATTAGTGTTAAAGACCCTATTATGCAGGAGGCCCATTGAGATCGGAGGCCTTAGCTTGAAGCTGAACTGATAAATATCTATTTTGAGTTTTCCCCCGGATTTGTAACTTTTTAGATCCTCAGATGGTAATACTTTAGCATAATGCAATGCTCAAATTTCGGAACTATTTTGATTTCTGAAAAATGCCTTTTTGGCTTCGGTGACATGGGATCCTGTTATTTTTTCACAAATCAGTTTACATCATAAATTGCAAACATTTGCAATAAGATCTCAAGATTGTTTATTTTATGTAACCTCAAGCACTTGACTATGTTAAACACCAGTACAGAAAGTCTGTGAAATCAGTTTAATGTGTGTGAGGGAATTAAAGGATCACTCCTTTTCATCACACAAAAAAAGCATTTAAGATTGTTTTGATTGTCAGTCTCCCAACTTTTAAACAGTCTTACAATTGACTATTAATTTTAGAGTCATTCCGTGCAAAAATAATTACTAAAGTTATATCCTGCTTCAATTAAATGTTTCTGGGCAGAAGAAAATGGTATTCTACATTGGGAAATGGGTGATTGTTTTCACTGTTATATTATTTTAAATTATTTTAGTTCAAATGTAAATAAAGTCTGCTAATTCCAAGGGGGGAAAAAGGCTTGCAATGGTTTCTTAACATGCTGTTAGAACAGTTAGTCAAAGTGCATTAAAGGAATGTCACAGAACCAGAAATAATAAATATGTCATTCTAATGAGAGCGTTAACTTATGGATAATTTATTCAAGGTAGTTTTTACATTTCACATGGAATCTCTTATTATGACCTGCCTGAGTACTGTGATGCTTGTTCTTCAAAATCTAATTTATATAGGCTTGAGATATACATAATTCATAACTCCTGTTGATATATGTATACACACCATGAATTTTAAACCTTTACAATATGCTTGCATGTTTACTAGCATGTTTTCAAGACGACTGGAATAAAAACATAAAAAGTGTTAAACATTTTATTGAAAGCATGTGTGAAGAAAAAGTAGTTGAAAATTAACAGTTAAAAAGGATTAGATAATTTTCAAGCTCAGATACAGAGTGAACACTGAAATATTTCAGACAGGGAACATTCTTGTATAAGAAATATGAAAATCTCCAAGAAAGACTTACAGATGTGAGCTTATAACACTTCTGATACCTAGGTAATCCTTTCATGTCTCTAATTCACAAAACAAAATATCCTCAAGTCTTGGGGGTATTTTGTTTTGGGTATTTTATGTGTCAATCAAGGTAACCATCGCATATGCCTTCAGTACAGGAAAATTTAGTATAGTACTTACGTGGAGTTCTATTGGCATGAAGAAAGGTTTTAGAATATAATCAAATAAATCACATAGGAAGGAGTAAACACACCTTTTTCCCCCTTGTTGAACAAAGGCTCACATGTCCTGAGTAAAGATCTTTGTAGATTCTTATTCAGGCAGAACAGAGCAGAGTAAGTTAAGGGCATGGACTCTGGAGCCAGACTTCCTGGATTCAAACCTCACTGCTGCCATTTACCAGTCCTGTGATTTTGGATTAGTTCATCTCTCTGTGCCTCAGTTTCTTCATCTGTAAAATGCAGGTAAAAACAGCATCTATTTTGTGGGGATGCTAGGAGGATTAAATAAATTGATATTTGTAAAGCCCTAAGAACAGTGGCTTGCACTTATGTATACTACACTATATGATATTTATTTTAATGCAAAGGCCAATAGGCATTAGTCCTTATAATAAAAACCTTAGAAGAAGAAAATAAAGTATGCAAGACAGGGAATAACTACTTCTCTGTTGTGGGCTAGAGGAAAGCATTACCTACTAGTTTGTGATTCCAGCTAATTGCTTAGCCTCTGTGAGCCTCATCTGGACGATGTGGCAAATGTCACAGTGCAGTTAGGGGCTTATCTATAAGAGCAATTTAGAGAATGCACAGTGCCATATACATGACAGATGGTATTGTTACTCTGCCATGTGCGGCTAATAAGGTGAGATATCAAGCATGGCACTTGCCCTCAAGGGGCTTACCATCTTGGGGGAGATAGTTCATAAATACATATGATAGTGTTAGGGAGCATGTGCTAAATGCACTTGCTTAAAGGCGTTCAGACACATTATATGCGTCTGAGTGGCCATACAACACATGTGAGGCCTGTTACCCTCTTTTTGGAAACTGAACCTTCCTTAGAAATGAGTAGCCTTATAAAGAAATGGTGGAGCGACACCCAGAGGTTAAGAAGCACACTTTGTTGGAATAAATGCATACCATATGTTGCCGTGGTTTGTGTTCCACAGGACCATCTGCGTTTTCTTTGGCTGGCCAAGTTTGTAGAGCGTTAGCAGTGAAATGCTAAAAGACACAAGGGCTGCTGACCAACGATCTTTAATAGCAGTTTGAAAACACATATAATACAAAAGAAGAAATGTTTGATTACTATTGTAAGGACATGTAAAATGAACAGTTGAGTCCTACTTACAGATATAATGAAGAGGGACTTCTTTCCAGTGGCTAAATTTAGATTTATTTATTTATTTAGATTCATGGCGAAGTCTTGGCTTATATTTCACATATCTATTAAGAACTCAGAACACTTTTTACACATCTTAATTTGAGAGTCAGTGTGATGTCGCAGTATATGACTAATCTTTTTTTGAATACTAGCACTTTTATTTTTAATAACCAATAAGGATTTTGCTAGAGAGACAGCTACCTGTCACTAATAAAGTAGGTTGAGTATATGACTAATCTTTAGAGGCAGATTTTCCTGAATTCAAATCTCAACTATATCACCTATTAATTGGATGTGAAGTTTCAGGTAATTTCTTAGCTTCCTAGAGCCTGGGTCCTCTTAGTGTCCTGTAACACACACCTTGCAGGTTGTGGGGATCAAATAAGATAAGACGTGCAAAGTGGCTGGCATACAGTGTGTCCACAAATGCACTTCTCTTCTCTACTTTTATTATTTGTCTTTCAAATTATTGTTACATAGAGAGGGTCTTGAATTTACTTGTCTGTGTGACTAGAGACAGTGTTGTAAAATAGTAGGAGGTGGTGTGCATATTTATTTCACATCCTCAATGTGAATATTGATTATGTGTGTGTATGCTGTGTGGCCTAGAGTTTGGAATAAAACTTTCTTCAAATCTTGCAAAGCTTTTTTTACATAGAATTTTTGAGGGACTATGACTTTAGAGCTGCTCCTTTGTATAGAATAGAAAGGATGCTCTCTTTCTTCCTGACTCAAGGTGTTCTTAATGCAGAGGTTACCCAGAGTCCCTGACCTTCAGCCCCCTATATTCCGGAACGTCAGCATACAACTTGAGACCTGGCATTAAGTCTCAAATCACGTTGATATTAGATTGATTCTCCTTCCGTTTGCTTATTTATTGAATACGTTTTTTTATGTTTCCGTGCTAAGGAAGAAGAAAATAAACTACCCTTAAAAACGATTAAAAAAGTCTATCAACCTATCCAAAATTTCAGTACTCAGGCTACATTGTGTTTTGTATTAGGTTTACTGGCATTAGTGGTTTAAAATGTAATTACCTATCTTGTGGGCAAATATATTTATTTACTGAAATTCTCACCTGTCAGCAGTTGTGTTTCTTTTAAGGTGTATATAGTTTCCATTAAAACTAAGTGTCACCTGATGCTCATTTAAAAGACTTGCGTACCCACCCTGGGGGAGTTTTAGTTCTAGACCTCCTTCCAAAACTTTTTAGAAAGGTGACATTAGGTAAAACTAGCCATCAAAAGAAGGTTTGGAAAGAGAGAGGCTGGTCCTCCAATTTGCTTTGGGAGTAATAAGGAAGTGTGGTAGACAGAATAAAGATACCTTCAAAGATATCCACTTTCTGATCTCTGCAACTTGTAAATAAGTTAGCTACTATGGCAAAGGGAATGAGATTGCAGTGGAATTAAGGTTGCTAATCAGCTGACCTTAAAATAGAGAAATTATCCTGGACTACTCAGGTGGGCCCACTGTATTAAAAGGGTCTTCAAAAGTGGAAGAGGGAGGCAAAAGAGGAGACTCAGAGAGAGATGTGACTAAGAAAGAATGGTCAGAGAGAGGCAACATTGCTGGCTTTGAAGATGGAGAAGCCAAAGAGTGCAGGTGGCCTCTAGAAGTTGGAAAAGGCAAGGAAAGGGATTTGTCCCAGAGCTTCCAGAAGGAATGTAGCCCTGCCAGCACCTAGATTTTAGCCCAGTAAAACCTGTGCTGGACTTCTAACCTATAGAATTGTGGGATAATCAATTTGTGTTGTTTTAAGCCACTACGTTTGTGGAAATGTGTTATAGCAACAATAGGAAGTCAATACAGGAAGTTTCTGAGCTGTTTTTATGTATAAGAGACTCTGGTCGTTTTTTAATGCCAGGGGGTCTTTTGAGTCTGGTCCGTAGCAAGAGTTCTCCAAAACTCAGGGCTGGGATGCTTTGCTATACCCTAGAGTATGATCTTACTCAAGCATACAGATCTCCATATGCCATTCAGCAGAGTCCCCCACAAATCTCTTTTACTGTTATGAAATAAAGAAATAAAATAGAAATATTTCTTTCTATAAAAGAAATCTGCAAAATCGTGTATATTCCTTTTTGAAAAGTAAGCCAGCTATTAAAATTCTTGTCCTGTTTTATTATCCTTCTCCTTATTGTTCCAATTTCTTCTTTGTCATCCTCTGCTTATTATTGTTTACTTTTTAAAAAGCATTTAATGTAGGGGAAAGGACTGTTAGTTTCAAGCCCTGAAGTTCTTTGCTAATGCACTGAAAGGGGACAGCCAGAGCAATTTGAGCTTGTCTGTCAAGTTGGTCAAGGTGGAGAGTAATGTGGTCTGGAGTTCCCAGAGCCCATTGGACCTTTGACCTTTTCTGTTGAGACTATTGATCTAGGCTAATAGTTAGCACCGGTTGTGCTGTTGGAGTTTTGTGCCTGTGTATATGATTCCTCACTGAGTACAAATGAAGCTCCGACTAACTCAGAGGGTAATTGGTCCTTTTTTAGTTTTCCAAGATCAGGGAGAGGAATTAGAATAGATGGGTCCTGACAGGCAGGGGGAGGATTCATTTCTGGAATGTTTGCAGTTGTATCAGCAACAAAGCAGTGGATCTGGGCACAGAGCTGATTCTATCTCTCACGCTGTTAACTCTGCTCTCCAGAGGGCTGAGCATGGAATCAGGTGGGGTTAGGAATTGCTGGATAACATTATAATTTCTAAGGTTAGTGGACCAGTGAGGTGGGTTTAGCCCGGTTCTACCTACTCTACCCCTGCCCTCAGTCCCCACCACCCTCAAATTTATCATCCCACCTAATAGGGTGCAGAATGAGATAGACAGTAGGTCAGTGGCCTGAATACATGAAGAAGCTTGGTTATGCTCTTTGGCTGACTGAAATGTAGGCTACAGAACAGGTGAGAAAATTTTCCCCAATACTCTCAATTCCTATGACCCTCTCCTTACCAGCTCTTCACAATTCAAGGGAGTTCTCTTTTTCTACCTATTCTATGAGAAGCACTTATGTTTTCATCTTGAGCAACTTCCCACCTCTTCCAGCTCCTTCTTCTGTCCTCTTCCTCTCTTCCAAGCCTCGTTGTACATAACTCATTTATTCATTCACTCAACAGATATTTATTAAATTCCTACCATGTACTTTGGATGCTTTTCCCCTTTCTACTTTAACCTGTCAGACTTTCCTGCTTTCTCCTTGGAGTTTGACATTGTTGGAGGCAGTGGTGGTTGAAAGAGAGGCAAGGGTAGGGTTGCCATGGGGATGGGGATGGGAGGCAGGCAAGTTGTAAGTGCAGAAAGACTAAAGAAAAGAAGATGAGTAAGTGGGCTAAACTTAAGAGACTCACTCACCAAACTCTGTGATGTCCACATATTATATGCTGCAACAGATACTTAATAAAGAATAATCCCAGGAATGATTTGGGATGCTTCTGTTTGTTTCACAGAAGATATTCATTTGTCACATCCCAGTACAACTTTTTAAAATATAGAACTAAATCATTCCTTAAACATTCTTTTAAATCTTAAAGAGAGAAGCCTAATCATAGTAAATTAAGTTCAAAGTATTCAATAAACATTTGACCATCTACGTAGGCCTGACACTGATGGTCAATAGGGGACAAGGAGGAAGATAAAGACGATCAAGGGGAGGTGGACCGTCTTGAAAATATCTGTAGAGCTTGGAAGAGGGAAGTATGCTTTTGCACTGGGAAGTGGGTAGTAGCTAATGTGGGGATATCTCCTCTTGGGGTGTGTATTCAGGAAATGAGACCTAATTTAATTCTTGAAAAAGACAAATAGGGCTTCCCTGGTGGCGCAGTGGTTGAGAGTCCACCTGCCGATGCAGGGGACACGGGTTCGTGCCTCTGTCCGGGCAGATCCCACATGCTGCGGAGTGGCTAGGCCCGTGAGCCATGGCCACTGAACCTGCGTGTCCGGAGCCTGTGCTCTGCAACGGGAGAGGCCACAACAGTGAGAGCCTCGCGTACCGCCAAAAAAAAAAAAAAAAAAAAGACAAATAATACTCAGCAGTACTCAGATTTTCTTTCCTAAGTTATGTCTTAGTACTAATAATTATATAATGTGTATTAGGAAAAATTTTGAACTTCTTTAATTTATTCACAGCTTTTCTTCACCTTTTCTTTTCCTCCTCCTGCTTTGGCTTTCTTATATAGTTTATGTAAATCTTTTACAAATGCCTTTGAAATATATTCAAATCTAAACATTTTCTGTTCCCATTTATCTCCTCTGAATTTTCACTTCTTAATATGTGTGATTACAAATAGCATGCCTTTACCTTCCTATGTTTACTTTTCATTCTTATCTGTTAATATTTACCCATATTGTTGAAGCCACTGTAATTCAATTGACTGCTGTGTATAGTCTAATGAGTGCATGTACCAACTTATGCATCTATTCTCACACTGATGGACATTTGTGTTATTTTCAGGTTTATATAAAAGGCACTTAAAGCAATGAGGCTGGGTGTAATCACCAGAAACTAACTACAGAGAAAAGAATCTAGGACTGCACTCTGGAGTGCTCCATCATTCAGAGGTTGGGGGGAAAGAGTGGAAATCAGTGAAAGGAGACCCAGAAGGAACTACCAACAAGGTAGGAAGAAAACCAAGAGAGCACAGTATCATGGAAGCCAAGTGAGAAAAGTGCATCAAGGAGGATGGAGTGAGGGCTGAGAATTGACCACTGAGAACTGACCATAGTCAGACCTTGGGTGACCTTGACAAGGCACTTTAGATGGAGTGGTGGAGGCCAAAGCCTGATGAAAATCCTTTAACTGCTCTCTGAGATTCTGGCCTCTCTTTCTTCAAATCCATCCTTCATATCACAACCCCTAATTATCTTCCTGAAAAGTCACAGGTCAGGTCATATGACTCCCTAGCTTATTTTTCTTCTGCTTGAAGAATTAAGTTCAAGCTGTTCAGTATGACATTTAATCTTGACTTTTTCCTCTTTTTTCCTGTCTCTTCTTCTGAGGCTGCTCCACCATCTACCCTGTGCTCCCATTGGAGCTACCACCAGTTTCCGAATTTTGTACTGTTGTCAAACATCTGCTGCTGCTGGAATGCCCTTCCTCAGATCCCCTTTGTGCTCTTACAGAATTCTGAGCATGCTTCTACCAGAGTTTCATTACACTAGTGTAATTATTTATGTGATTGTCTCCTCCAACCAGTATGTGAGTACCTTGAGGGCAAGAATCATTACTTAGTTTTTGTAGCCTCTGCAGAGTCAAAGAGTAGGGACAAGCATAGAGCAGATTTTCATTAAGCGTTGGTGGAATAAATAAGCCTGTGAAAAAATATATGTATGGTATATTCTTTCAGATAATTTTAGTGGAAACATATCTTAGTTCTCTGAGGGTGGTTTTAATTTTTAGAACTAGCTAAAGGCTGTTTGGCATTAAGTCTGATGAAGAAGCTGGGAAATACAAGTTTTTATTACAAATGAAGTGTAGGAAAAAATTAAGCATGGCTGTTTTGTGATGACACATTTTCTTATATGGCTCATAAAGGGCACTAAAATTTACTGGCACTGATTTCTTAAGGCGATTTCACATATGAATTTCCAAAAATATTTTGAACGGTAACAGTATTCCTGGACTAAATATTTGGTTTCTCAGGGTGAATACTTCGAAGGACAAGATTTACTTGGATCTGTAAGTTCTGGTGTCTGTGTTAAAAAAAAAAACAGTATCATTCTTTTATAGTCACATCTTATTTTCTGGAGCGAATTTTTTTTTTTTTTTTTTTTTTTTTTGAGGTACGCGGGCCTCTCACTGTTGTGGCCTCTCCCATTGCGGAGCACAGGCTCCGGACGCACAGGCTCAGCGGCCATGGCTCACGGGCCTAGCTGCTCCGCAGCATGTGGGATCTTCCCAGACCGGGGCACGAACCCGTGTCCCCTGCATCGGCAGGCGGACTCTCAACCACTGCACCACTAGGGAAACCCTGGAGTGAATTTTTATAAGCTAAATTTAACATTATCTCCTGTGTGTTTAACTCTTTTCTTTGTAACTATATTATTTTTAATTTTCTTTTGTAGGCATCATCTTTCAATGCAGCAGCATTTGAAACTTCTATTAAAATTGTTTATTTGAAAAAAAAATTATTCATAAAACCATTAACTAAGACCAGATTTAACACCAATTCCAGTGGCTGATCTCTACCCCAAATGGATATGTGGCCATTTGTTATGATCTTTTGTTTACTGATTTTCAAGCAGTTTTCAATCTGTGTGACACTGATCAGATCCAAGCCAATTTGGACTAATTTCTCAAGTCACTTTTCATGAAGCAGTGCATCAAATGCTTTACCAAGTCCAAATGTGTAACATCTGCTCTCCTTTCCCTGATAATTTTACAGTTCTCTCAAGAAGTCAACTACTTTATCAACCATGGAATGTGTTTTATACGTCTCCATTATCATTGCCTATGATTCTGTCACCTTTTAGAATTTCATCTCTCAACTTATTTGCCAAGTCTTGGTAAAATACTTATTAGTTAGGCATCTGATACAATTATTCTTTTAGTGGTAACACTTTGTGACTCTAGGTTCACTTGGATTAGATCTATATATAATCTTTTCAGTTATTACGATTTAAAAGAGGCATATAATAAAATCTGTGTTAGTCATTTTTGTTCATATCCTGGGAGAGATGTTATTCAGACTTGCTGATTGGTAGATGTTTTGAGATTTGAAGTATTCACTTACCTGCTCTTTGTTGTTAGCTCGGTTTTTTTCTAGGTGCATTTTATAGTTCCCCATCTTTACTATATGTTAAATGGACATTATGCTTGCAACAGCATGCCGTACAGAACAGTAAGATGTCTGTGCATGTACAGTAAGTTGACTCATGTAGCCTTTAGATACAAACTGAAGTTTTTGATGCTTCTGTCATCTCATTGATGTAGGTGAGCTGTGTTCAATAACATTTGCTTTCAAGGGCTTGGGGGTAATTGCTATGTACATAAACTGAGAAAAGTTTGCTTTATAATTAATTTTTCAAGCAAATTCAAGAAGATTCCATGTAAATAATGCATTTTTTATGAGTTAGGCCCTGAGGTCATTGTGTTTACTGATAGAGTTCAGTTAATTGAATAAATATGAAGATCCTGTATTTAGAGTACCCTTGCACTGGTTAAAAATATAGTGTTACAGGTATTTTATTAACTTTTACACGTAAGTTACTGAATTGACAAGCTGTATAAGAATATAATGAACATATTTGATACAGTCACATAAATTAAAACATTGGTTAGGATTTATCAAGGATTACTCGAGTATTAATTAACTGACAACTAGAACACTGTTTTTGACATCCTGAAATTTCCTTTGGTTAATCTTATATACACTATAGATTAGTCAGTTTCTCCCTCTTTATATAAAATATTTAGCTTTTGAAGTGTTTTGACATATGGTAAACTTCAATAAGAAGGCAGACTTTTTCAGTTTTGAGAAATGTAAATATATCATTCGGTAAGAAATTCCAAAATGTTGGCTATGGGACAATGGAAACCACATGTAGTTTTTCTCCGAATCTCAGTATACAAGTAACTGCTTTCAACACATCTTTTCTGTCTCCAGTTTTAATATTAACTACTTGATTAAATGTTAAACAGAGCAAAGGCCATTTTTGTCAGGTGTCACTAATATTCATATTGTTTCCAAAGGATGAAAACCCTTTAGTTTTGAGTATTTACCACCCTTCTGTGGTTCAGTGATAATTAACTGGTGTTGGAAATACCAACTGTTTATAATTTGAAATTCTAGAGTTGGGGATTCATTGGCTGAATAAAAGCTATGGTGTTTTGTTTTGCTTTTAATTATTAAATGGCAACTTTACATACTTTCTGTTAGATCCATAATTTCGAATATCAATTTTGGAAATAAATAGTGCTTTTTCTAAAATCAAGGTTAGAATTTTTCACTTTCAGTGTTACATTTATGGATATTATAAATGTTCTGTTCATTAAATTAAGACAATCCATCAATGACCATAGTATTTGTATTTCTATAAATAAAAGATATCACCAAAATTTTAAATGTGGGTGGGAGGAATTCACATTTATATGGAACATGCTCTTTAAAGTTTAAATTTTAATTTCACCTGAAAGGTAAATCTGAATCTAAGAGGCTTTTTCTAAGGATAAACGATTTAAAGTTAGTAGGACATACTTTATAAATGAATGTGTATGCCTTGGAATCAATGATTCTAAGTCAAGAAATGGTATTATGACAGAGGTCAAACGGAGAGACGCAGAGATGAAATGTATTTAGGATTCACTTTCTTTGTATAAATATTTAAAATGATGCATCAATATATACAAATGAAGAAGAGTGCATTATTCTTTGTGTATAAGTAAAATCAGAAATATGCATTTTGCTTTTATAAAAATATAGCAACTCTGTTTCTCAAGATGCCAATATACACATGAAAGTTTTTTTTTTCACATGAAAGTTTTTATAAAAGTCAATTTTCTGCAGAGTTCCAAGTTTCTCAGTTTATATGAATACATTTCTGTAACTCTGTTGTTATTTACAGATATTCATATGTTTAAAAATTTTTTCTATTTCTGCTAAATTTATGAATCATTTACATAAACATGGAAATACTACTAAATCAATACATTCCCTTGTAACATATGACTTTTATGTTTCTGGGATTTTAGAATTTTTCCCTCATTAATTTTGAGCTAAAGCGCATTGAAAAATGTATTATACAAGCATTGTGAACAGATGTATTCAAATGAGAAGGCTGAAACTAAGATAAGAGTTTTCTGGTTTTTAAAAATAGAAAACAAGTGAAAACTTGTGTCACAAAAATGTTTGTATCTTTATAATATAAAATGTGAGCGATATCAAGATAAAATAATATATAAGTTTATGAATGTTTTTAAACTTCAGAGGATTCTTTCTAGACCCTGGATGAGCAAGGACTCTGTTCTAATTAGTTCACCAGGAAAATTCATCCATTGTTGGATTATTCTCAATCAAACTATTTTTTTAGGATTCAGACTAAATGTATCCTCTTTTTGACATTAGTCTATTACTGTTTATATCAATACTCTCATACAACGTGAGTAATTCGATTACTCTTCTGTTCTTATTGGTTTTAACTATTTATCCATGGGAAAAGGAGGGAGGGTAGGATTGTGTGAAATGAGGATGGTATTTTTGTGTTTTGACAGAGTAATTTGGAACTTTTTGCCTTTGTGCTTTTCACAGTATAGGTTTTGTTTTTGTCAAGATGTTAGCTCTAGTCACATCAATGAAGAAAGCAGCTTGTAAGTGATTGAAAATTTACTCTTACTAGGTATTTTGTAAGATGTATATTTGCTGCACAAGGCTAGGTGAGATCTGTGTTAGAAGACTCAAGGTGTTGATCAAATCTAAGAAATACATTTTCAAATAGAATATGCAAAATCAAAAAGGAATACATTTCAGGTTCCTTGTACCTTTAAAAAAATGGACCCACATGTGTTGTTATTGCTTACTGATTGTAGTACTGATATTCATGTCATCAATTTGTTTTATATGTTGCAAAATCTCTAGTTACTTGGTTATAAACTAGTAACTTTTGAGAATACTTATTCTTTCTTGTCCTAGGTATCTGAATTGAGCTGGTTGAAATAAAGGAAAACAAAAATCTCTTCTTCTCTGTAGAGTTTTAATTTCTTTTATTATGTCTAGGTGGTTGTAAATACAAAACTCTGTTTTCTGCAATACCCTCAGAGGGTAGGGACAGGAAAAATAAGGGAAGATTCATCATCTTATGCACCCATTATAATTTAATGGTAATTAATCTTTGAGTGAAAGTATGACTGGAGCAAAATTTCTTAATTTGGAATTTAGGAGCCCCTGAGATGGGGTGGCGTCCTGTGGAGCTTCCCAGGACAAGGTGGAAGTCATGCTCCTTGATAGCCCATGCTCACCCTCGCTGTCTTCTCCTTAGGTAACCTACACAAGTACAAGAAACGAAGAGGCAAAGGGGCAGAGGGTGATATATAAGGAAGAGAACCGCAAAACAATATGCAGAAAATTAGGGGAAACATTTGTAAAATGAACCTGCAGATATCCTGTTCATAAAGAACAGGCTGTGGTACTGTGCATGTTCACAGATTTAGTAAATAATGTTTGTTACTTTTGCATGTTGATTTCAAGTTTTTCTCCATTGTATGCATACTAAAATGGAGTAAATTTATAAAATCAAAGTGTTTTATTTCCATTTTAATCAAGTCTCTAGAGTTAAACGGTGTGAATTAGTCCCCAGTTACCTATTTTGCATACCTGTACTATTTCTATGTTCTACTAATATGGTCATGAATTAGAATATTGATTAGATTGTTTTAAATCTCTGAAAGAATTGAATACCTTTCTCATAGTCTTATATTCTAAAGCAAGTTTTTTTCCTTGTTTTATTTTTATTTATTTATTTATATACAGCTGGTTCTTATTAGTCATCAATTTTATACACATCAGTGTATACATGTCAATCCCAATCGCCCAATTCATCACACCCCCACCCCTACCTGCTGCTGCTTTCCCCCTTTGGTGTCCATACGTTTGTTCTCTACATCTGTGTCTCAATTTCTGCCCTGAAAACTGGTTCATCTGTACCAATTTTCTAGGTTCCACATACATGCGTTAATATACGATATTTGTTTTTCTCTTTCTGACTTACTTCACTCTGTATGACAGTCTCTAGATCCATCCATGTCTCAACAAATGACCCAATCTCGTTCCTTTCTGTTGCTGAGTAATATTCCATTTTATATATATATACCACATCTTCTTTATCCATTCGTCTGTCGATGGGCATTTAAGTTGCTTCCATGACCTGGCTATTGTAAATAGTGCTGCAATGAACATTGGGGTGCATGTGTCTTTTTGAATTGTGGTTTTCTCTGGGTATATGCCCAGTAGTGGGATTGCTGGGTCATATAGTAATTCTATTTTTAGATTTTTAAGGAACATCCATACTGTTCTCCATAGTAGCTGTATCAGTTTACATTCCCACCAACAGTGCAAGAGGGTTCCCTTTTCTCCATACTCTCTCCAGCATTTGTAGTTTGTAGATTTTCTGATGAAGCCCACTCTAACTGGTGTGAGGTGATACCTCATTGTAGTTTTGATTTGCATTTCTCTAATAATTAGTGATGTTGAGCAGCTTTTCATGTGCTTCTTGGCCATCTGTATGTCTTCTTTGGAGAAATGTCTATGTAGGCCTTCTGCCCATTTTTGGATTGGGTTGTTTGTTTTTTTAATATCAAGCTGCATGAGCTGTTTATATATTTTGGAGATTAATCCTTTGTCCATTGATTTGTTTGCAAATATTTTCTCCCATTATGATGGTTGTCTTTTCATCTTGTTTATGGTTTCCTTTGCTGTGCAAAAGCTTTTAAGTTTCATTAGGTACCATTTGTATACTTTTGTTTTTATTTCCATTACTCTAGGAGGTGGATCAAAAAAGATCTTGCTGTGATTTATGTCAAAGAGTGTTCTTCTTATGTTTTTGTCTAAGAGTTGTATAGTGTCTGGTCTTACATTAAGGTCTCTAATCCATTTTGAGTTTAGTTTTGTGTATGGTGTTAGGGAGTGTTCTAATTTCATTCTTTTACATGTAGCTGTCCAGTTTTCCAAAACACCACTTATTGAAGAGACTGTCTTTTCTCCAGTGTATATCCTTGCCTCCTTTGTCATAGATTAGTTGACCATATGTGTGTGGGTTTATCTCTGGGCTCTCTGTCTTGTTCCATTGATCTATGTTTCTGTTTTTGTGCCAGTACCATATTGTCTTGATTACTGTAGCTTTGAAGTATAGTCTGAAGCCAGGGAGTCTGATTCCTCCCACTCCGTTTTTTCCCCTCAAGACTGCTTTGGCTATTCGGGATCTTTGGTGTCTCCATACAAATTTTAAGATTTTTTGTTCTAGTTCTGTAAAAAATGCCATTGGTAATTTGATAGGGATTGCATTGAATCTGTAGATTGCTTTGGGTAGTATAGTCATTTTCACAATATTGATTCTTCCAATCCAAGAACATGGTATATCTCTCCATCTGTTGGTATCATCTTTAATTTTTCTGCATACAGGTCTTTTGTCTCCCTAGGTAGGTTTATTCCTAGGTATTTTATTCTTTTTGTTGCAATGGTAAATGGGATTGTTCACTTAATTTCTCTTTCATATTTTTCATCATTAGTGTATAGTAATGCAAGAGATTTCTGTTCATTAATTTTGTATCCTGCAATTTACCAAATTCATTGATTAGCTCTAGTAGTTTTCTGGTGGCATCTTTAGGATTCTCTGTATAGTCTCATGTCATCTACAAACAGTGACAGTTTTACTTCTTCTTTTCGAATTTGTATTCCTTTTATTTCTTTTTCTTCTCTGATTGCTGAGGCTAGGACTTCCAAAACTATGTTGAATAATAGTGGTGAGAGTAGATATCCTTCTTCCTGATCTTAGAGGAAATGCTTTCAGTTTTTCACCATTGAGAATAACGTTTGGTGTGGGTTTGTCGTATATGGCCTTTATTATGTTGAGGTAGGTTCCCTTTATGCCCACTTTCTGGAGAGTTCTTATCATAAATGGGTGTTGAATTTTGTCAAAAGCTTTTTCTGCATCTATTGAGATGATCATATGGTTTTTATTCTTCAATTTGTTAATATGGTGTATCACATTGATTGATTTGCATATATTGAAGAATCCTTGCATCCCTGGGATAAATCCCACTTGATCATGGTGTATGATCCTTTTAATGTATTGTTGGATTCTATTCGCTAGTATTCTGTTGAGGATTTTTGCATCTATATTTATCAGTGATATTGGTCTGTAATTTTCTTTTTTATAGTATCTTTGCCTGGTTTTGGTATCAGAGTGATGGTGGCCTCATAGAATGAGTTGGTGAGTGTTCCTTCCTCTGCAATTTTTTGGAGTTTGAGAAGAATGGGTGTTAGCTCTTCTCTAAATGTTTGATAGAATTCACCTGTGAAGCCATCTATTCCTGGACTTTTGTTTGTAGAAGATTTTTAATCACAGTTTCAATTTCATTACTTGTGATTGGTCTGTTCATATTTTCTATTTCTTCCTGGTTCAGTCTTGGAAGGTTATACCTTTCTAAGAATTTGTCTATTTTTTCCAGGTTGTCCGTTTTATTGGCATAGATTTGCATGTAGTAGTCTCTTAGGATGCTTTGTATTTCTGCGGTTTCTGTAGATTTGAGTCCTCTCTTTTTCTTGATGAATCTGGCTAAAGGTTTATCAATTTTGTTTATCTTCTCAAAGAACCAGCTTTTAGTTTTATTGATCTTTGCTATTGTTTTCTTTGTTTCTATTTCATTTATTTCTGCTCTGATTTTATGATTCTTTCCTTCTGCTAACTTTGGGTTTTTTTTGTTCTTCTTTCTCTAGTTCCTTTAGGTGTAAGGTTAGATTATTTATTTGAGATTTTTCTTGTTTCTTGAAGTGGGCTTGTATAGGTATAAACTTCCCTTTTAGAACTAGTTTTGCTTCATCCCATAGGTTTTGGATTGTTGTGTTTTCATTGCTATTTGTCTCTAGGTATTTTTTGATTTCCTCTTTGATTTCTTCAGTGATCTCTTGGTTATTTAGTAACGTAGTGTTTAGCCTCCATGTGTTTGTGTTTTTTACGTTTATTCCCCTGTAATTGATTTCTAATCTCAAAACATTGTGGTCAGAAGAGATGCTTCATATGATTTCAATTTCCTTAAATTTACTGAGGTTTGATTTGTAACTCAAGATATGATCTATCCTGGAGAATGTTCCATGCGCACTTGAGAAGAAAGTGTAATCTGCTGTTTTTGGATGGAATGTCCTATAATTAGCAATTAAATCTATCAGGTCTTTGTGTCATTTAAAGCCTGTGTTTCCTTATTTATTTTCATTTTGGTTGATCTGTCCATTGGTGTAAGTGAGGTGTTAAAGTTCCCCACTATTATTGTGTTACTGTCGATTTCCTCTTTTACAGCTGTTAGCAGTTGCCTTATGTATTAAGGTGCTCCTATGTTCGGTGCATATATATTTATAATTGTTATATCTTCTTCTTGGATTGATCCCTTGATCTTTATGTAGTGTCCTTCCTTGTCTCTTGTAACATTCTTTATTTTAAAGTCAATTTTATCTGATATGAGTATTGCTACTCCAGCTTTCTTTTGATTTCCATTTGCATGGAATATCTTTTTCCATCCCATCACTTTCAGTCTGTATGTGTCCCTAGGTCTGAAGTGAGTCTCTTGTAGACAGCATATATATGGGTCTTGCTTTTGTATCCATTCAGCAAGCCTGTGTCTTTTGGTTGGAGCATTTAATCCATTCATATTTGAGATAATTATCGATATGTTTGTTCCTATGACCATTTTCTTAATTGTTTTGTGTTTGTTTTTGTAGGTCCTTTTCTTCTCTTGTGTTTCCCACTTAGAGAAGTTCCTTTAGCATTTGTTGTAGAGCTGGTTTGGTGGTGCTGAATTCTCTTAGCTTTTGCTTGTCTGTAAAGTTTTTGATTTCTCCATCGAATCTGAATGAGATCCTTGCTGGGTAGAGTAATCTTGGTTGTAGGTCCTTCCCTTTCATCACTTTAAGTATATCATGCCACTCCCTTCTGGCTTGTATAGTTTCTGCTGACAAATCAGCTGTTAACCTTATGGGAGTTCCCTTGTATGTTATTTGTCGTTTTTCCCTTGCTGCTTTCAATAATTTTTCTTTGTCTTTAATTTTTGCGAATTTGATTACCATGTGTCTCGGCGTGTTTCTCCTACAGTTTATCCTGCCTGGCACTCTCTGCACTTCCTGGACTTAGGTGGCTATTTCCTTTCCCATGTTAGGGAAGTTTTCAACTATAATCTCTTCAAATATTTTCTCGGGTCCTTTATCTCTCTCTTCTGCTTCTGGGACCCTATAATGTGGATGTTGTTAAGTTTAATGTTGTCCCAGAGGTCTCTTAGGCTGTCTTCATTTCTTTTCATTCTTTTTTCTTTATTCTTCTCCACAGCAGTGAATTCCACCATTCTGTCTTCCAGGTCACTTATCCGGTCTTCTGCCTCAGTTATTCTGCTATTGGTTCCTTCTAATGTATTTTTCATTTCCGTTATTATATTGTTCATCTCTGTTTGTTTTTTCTTTAATTCTTCTAGGTCTTTGTTAAACATTTCTTTCATCTTCTCGATCTTTGCCTCCATTCTTTTTCCGAGGTCCTGGATTATCTTCACTATCATTATTCTGAATTCTTTTTCTAGAATTTTGCCTATCTCTACTTCATTTAGTTCTTTTTCTGGGGTTTTGTCTTGTTCCTTCATCTGGTACATAGCCCTCTGTCTTTTCATCTTGTCTGTCTTTCTGTGAATGTATGTGGTTTTTGTTCCACAGGCTGCAGGGTTATAGTTCTTCTTGCTTCTGCTGTCTGTCCTCTGGTGGATGAGGGTATTTAAGAGGCTTATGCAGGTTTCCTGATGGGAGGGACTGGTGGTGGGTAGAGCTGGGCATTGCTCTCCTGGGCAGAGCTCAGTAAAACTTTAATCCACTTGACTTCTGATGGGTGGGGCTGAGTTCCCTCCCTGGTGGTTGTTTGGCCTGAGACAACCCAACACTGGAGCCTACCTGAGCTCTTTGGTGGGGCTAATGGCAGACTCTGGGAGGGCTCATGCCAAGGAGTAATCCCCAGAACTTCTGCTGCCAGTGTATCTGTCCCCATGGTGAGCCACAGCCACCCCCCGCCTCCACAGGAGACCCTCCAACACTAGCAGGTAGGTCTGGTTCAGTCTACCCTGGGGTCACTGCTCCTTCCCCTGGGTCCCAATGCACACACTAATATGTGTGTGCCCTCCAAGAGTAGAGTCTCTGTTTCCCCCAGTCCTGTCAAAGTCCTGCAATCAAATCCCACTAGCCTTCAAAGTCTACTTCTCTAGGAATTCCTCCTCCCGTTGCCGGACCCCCAGGTTGGGAAGCCTGATGTGGGGCTCAGAACCTTCACTCCAGTGGGTGTACTCCTGTGGTATAAGTGTTCTTCAGTCTGTGAGTCACCCACCCAGCAGCTATGGGATTTGACTTTGCTGTGATTTCGTCCCTCCTGCAGTCTCATTGTGGCTTCTCCCTTGTCTTTGGATGTGGGGTATCTTTTTTGGTGAGTTCCAGTGTCTTCCTGTCGCTGATTGTCAAGCAGCTAGTTGTGATTCTGGTGTTCTCACAAGAGGGAGTGAAAGCACGTCATTCTACTCTGCCATCTTGGTTCAGGCTCTAAAGCAACTTTTAAAACTTTAAAACTATTGAAATTAAATTAGTTTTCTTCAGATATTTCTTTCATTTAAAATGCACTGGAGATGACTATAGTCTATTCAGTTCTAGAAAACTTAGGAAGTGGTTCAAAAGGTAATTTCTTCAAATGTATTGTTCATAATAAATCACTTCATTAATTGTAAACTTTTAAGTATCTCTCCAGTTCTCAACCTGTTTTTTGTTGTTATAAGTATACTTGACTTACAATATTATATTAGTTTCAGGTGTACAACATAGTGATTTGGTATTTTTATAGATTATGCACTGTACAGAATCATTATAATATTATTAACTATATTCCCTGTGCTGTACATTACATCCCTGTGACTTATTTATTTTGTAACACATACTTATTTCCATTTGTAATTGAATTACACTTCTTTCATTGAATGATCAGCATGCAAGATATATGCAATGATAGAGAAAGGGTTATATATACATGTATATCTATATAGGTGCATATGAAAACATGAATTACAATTATTTGAAAGAAATTCAAATATATCAATTTCATTTATTGAACCTGCTCCTCACTTTATCATGTACAGGCATTTCCTAGGGCAATTAGAAAGGGTGAGAGCCCCACAGCCAAGGGTGGAGTGGGCCTCCATTATTAATCTGCAGAAATAGGGAATATCACAGAGCTGTAGCTTTACCCAGAGAGAGGAGAGTTTCCAGCCATTTAGGAGCCTGTGACTTGAGCTCAGATGGCTGCCCTATGGTCCTGACCAAATCAGTTGGCTCTTACTCATGTCTTGAAACTTAAGCTTGGAATATTCACATACTTTACAGGAGTACAGTGGGAAATAAGTAACAGAGCTGGTGCATGGCATATATGAAGCACCCTCACTTCCAGAGGAGTTATGTAACATCCCTTTCTGGAGAGTTCTGAACATCAGCTACTTGGATTTTGGTGACCACTTATAAAACTCCTGAAAGGAGGGGACATTATTTAGGTGTCTCAGGTAACCCAGACATGACTTCTCTCTCTTTCTCTTTCTGTCTCTCTCCCCTTCCTCCTTTCTCCCCACATCCCTTCCCTCATATATTTCATTCATAGCTCTTAAGGGAATTTCATTCTGGTGGCATAATTTTGAATAAAACTGTAGGTGAACAGTACAATGTTCTCCTTTTGACACTTGGTAAGAATTTTTTTAAATCTTCAAATAGGACTTCAATCCAAAAGTGTACAGTGGCTTTATTCAGAATACTAAAATGTCAGGACTGGAAGGGATCTCAGCAATCATGCAGTCTAGTATCTTCCATTTCCTAAGAAATGAAGATTTGCCCAAGACATATAGAAGCAGAGTATGTCCGAGTATACTCTGGACATTAACAATTGTAATTATCTTTTTCCTTATAAAAACAGCACATGTTCCTTGTAGAAAAACCCACTTATAATCTTATTATCCAGAGAAACCACTGTTAACATTTTAATATATATACCTCTTGTCTCTTTTTTCTATACTTATATACATATATTATTACCATATTGGAACCATGTAGTTCATATATGTAGTTTTACAATAAAGATAACTTTAATAGCTTTCTAAAAATGAAAAAAATTCCTTGTAAAAAATTCTAACAGTACAGAAAATAAAAAGAAGAAAGTAAAAAAAATTCACTTGAAATCTTACTATCCAGAGATAATAACTGGTCAAAATATTAAAATAGTTATGAGATCTGATAAAAATTGGCTAGGTAATATTTTTTGGGGGGTTCCAGTAATTTTTTCTTAATTTTATTTTATTTTATTTTCTTATACAGCAGGTTCTTAAGAGTTATCTATTTTATACATATTAGTGTATATATGTCAATCCCAATCTCCCAGTTCATCCCACCACCACCTCCCCCACCCTGCTTTCTCCCCTTGGTGTCCATATGTTTGTTCTCTACATCTGTGTCTCTATTTCTGCCTTGCAAACCAGTTCATCTGTGCCATTTTTCTAGAGTCCACATATATGTGTTAATATATTTGTTTTTCTCTTTCTGACTTACTTCACTCTGTATGACAGTCTCTAGGTCCATCCACGTCTCTACAAATGACCCAATTTCATTCCTTTTTATGGTTGAGTAATATTCCATTATATATATGTACCACATCTTCTTTATCCATTCGTCTGTCGATGGGCATTTAGGTTGCTTCCATGACCTGGCTATTGTAAATAGTGCTCCAATGAGCTTTTGGGTGCATGTGACTTTTTGAATTATGGTTTCCTCCGGGTATATGCCCAGTAGTGGGATTTCTGGGTCATATGGTAATTATATTTTTAGTTTTTTAAGGATCTTCCATACTGGTCTCCATAGTAGCTGTATCAATTTACATTCCCACTAACAGTGCAAGAGGGTTCCCTTTTCTCCACACCCTCTCCAGCATTTATTGTTTGTAGATTTCCTGATGATGCCATTCTGACCAGTGTGAGGTGATACTTCATTGTAGTTTTGATTTGCATTTCTCTAATAATTAGTGATGTTGAGCAGTTTTTCATGTGCCTCTTGGCCATCTGTATGTCTTCTTTGGACAAATGTCTATTTAGGTCTTCTGCCCATTTTTTTTATTGGGTTGTTTGTTTTTTTAATATTGAGCTGTATGCGTTGTTCATATATTTTGAAGATTAATCCTTTGTCTGTTGATTCATTTGCAAATGTTTTCTCCCATTCTAAGGGTTGTCTTTTCATCTTGTTTATAGTTTCTTTTGCTGTGCAAAAGTTTTTAAGTTCCATTAGGTCCCATTTGTTTAGTTTTGTTTTTATTTCCATTACTCTAGGAGGTGGATCAAAAAAGATCTTGCTGGGCTTCCCTGGTGGCAGAGTGGTTGAGAGTCCACCTGCCAATGCAGGGGACACGGATTTGTGCCCCAGTCCGGGAAGATCCCATATGCCGTGGAGCAGCTGGGCCCATGAGCCATGGCCACTGAGCCTGTGCATCCGGAGCCTGTGCTCCGCAACACAAGAGGCCACAACAGTGAGGGACCCGCATACCGCAAAAAAAAAAAAAAAAAGATCTTGCTGTGATTGATATCAAAGAGTGTTTTTCCTCTAAGAGTTTTATAGTGTCTGGACTTACACTGAGGTCTTTAATCCATTTTGAGTTTATTTTTTTTGTATGCTATTAGAGAGTGTTCTAATTTCATTCTTTTACATGTAGCTGTCCAGTTTTCCCAGCACCAATTATTGAAGAGACTGTCTTTTCTCCATTGTATATCTTTGCCTCTTTTGTCATAGATTAGTTGACCATAGGTGCATGGGTTTATCTCTGAGCTTTCTTTCTTGTTCCATCGATCTATGTTTCTATTTTTGTGCCAGTACCATATTGTCTTGATTACTGTAGTTTTGTAGTATAGTCTGAAGCCAGGGAGTCTGATTCCTCCCACTCCGTTTTTTTCCCTCAAGACTGCTTTGGCTATTCGGGATCTTTGGTGTCTCCATACAAATTTTAAGATTTTTTGTTCTAGTTCTGTAAAAAATGCCATTGGTAATTTGATAGGGATTGCATTAAATCTGTAGATTGCTTTGGGTAGTATAGTCATTTTCACAATATTGATTCTTCCAATCCAAGTACATGGTATATCTCTCCATCTGTTGGTATCATCTCTAATTTCTTTCATCAGTGTCTTATAGTTTTCTGCATACAGGTCTTTTGTCTCCCTAGGTAGGTTTATTCCTAGGTATTTTATTCTTTTTGTTGCAATGGTAAATGGGAGTGTTTCCTTAATTTCTCTTTCAGATTTTTCATCATTAGTGTATAGGAATGCAAGAGATTTCTGTGCATTAATTTTGTATTGTGCAACTTTACCAAATTCATTGATTAGCTCTAGTAGTTTTCTGGTGGCATTTTTAGGATTCTCTATGTATAGTATCATGTCATCTGCAACCAGTGACAGTTTTACCATGGTTCCATTTTTACTATTGAAATCATTAGTTTATCTGAAATTTATCTTGGTGTGTGTGAAATAAGGAGTTTACTTTTCCTTAAATGGTTGGTCAATTAAATCAATATAACTATCAAATAATTTACATTTTGTAATGAATTTAAATATTACATTTATCACATAATATATTTTTACAACTATTTGGGCATATTTCTGGGTTTTCTGTTCAATTTCATTTATCTTTCTATTTATTCCATTTATCTTTCTGTTCTAGTCCATTTATCATACTTTAAAAATTATAGTAGCTTTATAATACACTTAAAATCCTTTTAGCTTTTCTTAAATTTTTCCATTTTGGTGGTGTGAATTGGTAGTGCATTGTTCTTTAATTTATATTTCTCTATCTAGTAGTGTTTGGAGCATTTTTCTCATGTTTGTTACCATTTGGATTTGCTTCTCTGTGAAGTTGCCCTCTCTCTCTCTCTCTCTCTCTCTCTATATATATATATATGTATATCTATATATCTGTATCTTTTATTCACTTTTCCCTTTAGTAGTGTCTTCTTGTATAACCTATGAATATTAACTCTTTATCTGTCTTCTGCCTTGCAAATAGTTTTGTCACTCTATTATATATTGTTTATGGTATCTTTTACTACATATAAATCTTCACTTTAAAAATATATATTTACAAGGTCTACCTTTTATTTTATAGCTTCTAGGTGTTCTGCCTTAGTTAAAAGGTCCCCTACCACTACCTATATCTATAGTCTCCTATATGTTCTTACAAGATATGTATTATTTAAAATTTTACATTTAAGATTTTAATTCATCTGAATTAATTTTTGTATGTAGTCTAAGATAAAAGTCTAATATTTCTTCAGATGGTTAGTTCATTGTGTCAACACTATTTTCATGAATATAAATAGCACTATTATTATATGTTAAATTTTTATATATATGGAGATTAACTTTTGGAGCCTCTATCCTGTCTCACTGGTCAATTTGTCTATTCCTCTGCCGTTTCAATACTATGCTATATATGATACAATACAATATTTTGACAAATACTGTAATTATTTGATTACAACGGCAGGAACACATTCTCAAACATGCAAGCATTAAGCAAATATAGTATCTTTGAGTCCTTGAATAAATACTTAATAATAAAACTCAGGCAAGAAGGAGATGAATAAAGATAAAGAAATTAGAAAATAGGAATCCAGATCATAAAAGGACTCATGGGGAGCATTAAATTCATGAAAAAAAAATATGATTGAACAACTGTGACAAATATGTTGCAAAACAATATGTATGTAAATGTGATTAATACTGGCAATGTATAAAGAATAAACATAAAAGCAGTTGGTGGCTATTTGGTAATTTGACAATAAGTATCAAAATTTTAGATGTACCTAACCTTTGACCCAGCATCAGAATAAATAAGATTTGCTAATAAAGTGAGTGGAGGGAGTGAGGAAGATGGTAAAGATGGAAAAGTCAAAGAAGACTCCTGGTATGGAGCATGAATAGCTGTGTGAAGAACTGTTTATTTACTAAGGTAGGGAATACTTAAGGAGGAGATATGCAGGGAGATGATTCATTGCATTTTGGACCTGTCGAGATCAACATGGTAGATGGTAGATGGCAGATGTGACAAGTTAGGCACTTAAGTTTATGGATTGGCTTGGAACTCAGAAGAGAGGTCTAGGCTTGAGAAAGAGTTTGAGGGCTGGTGATGTACAGATGCAGCTGAAGTCATGGAGTGCATGAGTTTGCCTCTAAGAGAGGACATAGTGCAAAGAGAAGGGAGCCTGGGGAAGGCCTGAGGAGCACCCACATTACATGGTCAAGAAGAGCAGGGGGATCCCTGAAAATTGAACTGAAAATGGAGGCCGAAGATGTAGGAGAAAACTCAGTGTTTCTTGGGAAGTAAGGAAAAGTGTGTCTTAAGGAGACAGTAGTAACCTGTGTCAATCCTGCTAAGAAGTCAAGTTCAGAAGGGGCCTGAGTCATATCTATTGGATTTGTTACAAGGAGGCTTTTTATGATATATGGAAAGGTCACCTGGGAGAAGGGTAGAGACAAAAATCTGGCTAGGAGTGCATTGAAGAGAAATGAGACGTGAAGATGTAGAGTTGAGGTTAATTCTCTTGAAAAGTTTGCCTCTGAAGTGGAGGAAAGAGTCAGAGAAGAAACTTGAGGATATGTAGGACCTTGAAGGTCTTTACTTTTAATTAAAAAATATGATATGAAGGCTCCAGTAAAGAGGTTAGAGATGCAGGAGAGGGGATTACCATTAGCCACTTTTTCAAGATTCCTGAGAAGGCTCGGGAGGGAGAGGGTGAGACCTGGAGCACAGGGAGAGGGATGCTTGCTCAACAATAAGAGGTCAGGAAGAGAAGGGTGAGCGCAGATATAAGTAGGCATGTTGGTGTGATGGCAAGATGTTCAGGTAACTTCCACCTGCTAGAAGTAGGAGGTGAGGAGAGCTGATGGGAGAGAAGATGAAGGTCCCTGGGTCAGCAATTTGAGAAGCAGAAGAAGGTTTGCAAGCTGTAGGGCATGGGAGAGTGAGCTGATTGGAAACATCACTTGCCAGAGAGCTTCAGGCTTCCTTGTGGCAAGAGGCAAAGACTTCTGATGTTTGGGTATTCTAGTAAATTGGGTTATTTTAGGTAAAATGCAGGTGGGGGGTGTCCATAAACACAGTTTATAGACCATCTCTTGTGTAAACTTTTAATAGTCACATAAAAAACAAAACTTTGGAGAGTAGACTCATTCTACTCTACCATGAATGGTGTAAAGTAAAAGTCAATGTCCATTAAAAATCTAGAAAAATATGGATATATCCATATGCTCCTTAAGCAAATGAGATATACAAAATTCAGATATGCAAACTAAATATATTAGGGTTTTTTCCCTATAGCATTACCAAAGGATTCGTTTTGAAGAAGTACTGGGAAAGAGGAGAAAAAAGTATGAAGTTTGGAGTCAGAGAGACTTGGTTTAAATCTAGATTTGTTGATTACCAAAATGATCATGGGAAGGTCACTATTGCTGGGTTTCAGCTTTCTCATCTTTTAAATAATAAAGTCTACCTGAATTGGGTTTTGGGAGGATTGGGGGAAGTGAAATATGTAAAATACCTGGGACAGTTCACAGCACATAATTAGTGCTCAGAGAGAAGTCCTTTTGTTTATTCTTGTTTTACGGGATTTATAAGATTGATTGACTTATGGGGTTCTCATGAAGGATTTCTTGTTGCCTATTCAACCAATCTGTAAACAATTATTGAACACCTAGTAGTTACTAGGTGCCTAGACTTGTGCTAGGAACTGTGGAAACAAAGAAGAATGAACCTGATTGTTGCCCTAGAGCTCTTTGTACTGCACTTAAAACATGTTTTCATGTAAAAGGTTTACCAACACACACCTCTAGAGTCTGTTAGTTGCTTAACTGAGTTGACTATGCAATATTTTAGCCCAGTGGCTGGTATATAAGAGCCACTTAACACATCTTATTTTTCCTCTCCTCTCCTCCCAAGATAAGATACAGGCAGTCTCAGCTTTATGACCAATTGATGTACAGATTCAGAATTAAAAATAGCTTATGATAGATATGCAAAGAAACTGTTGAAAGGCATGTCCATCTTTGGAGAGTCGACCTCTGGGAATAGACTTCCAAGGTTGGTTGCCTGTTTTGCCCTAAATAGCATCCTTGACATGGTCTAAAAGTTCCACATTTTTTTATGAGCCCGCCTGTGTTTCCTGTGGTTTCACCTTAGGGATATCCTTTCCATTTCTGAAAGCTGAGTTTCTTTCTTTTTTTTTTTTTAAATATATTTATTTATTTATTTTTGGCTGCGTTGGGTCTTCGTTGCTGCACACGGGCTTTCTCTAGTTGCAGCAACTGGGGGCTACTCTTTGTTGAGGTGCATGGGCTTCTTATTGTGGTGGCTTCTCCTGTTGCAGAGCATGGGCTCTAGGTGCGTGGGCTTCAGGAGTTGTAGCACGCGGGCTCAGTAGCTGTGGCTCACGGGCTCTAGAGTGCAGGCTCAGTAGTTGTGGCGCATGGGCTTAGTTGCTCCGTGGCATGTGGGATCTTCCCGGATCAGGGCTTGAACCCCTGTTCCCTGCATTGGCAAGCGGATTCTTAACCACTGCAACACCAGGGAAACCTGAAAGCTGAGTTTCTGACATTCATATCTGTTTCAGATTTCTTGAGGTTCCTTGAAACAATTTTATTTTCTTACTAAAATTCACAATTTGATGTGCAATCCTTCTTCTGGCTCAATAAGAGGGATGGTGCTCTCTGTAGCCCATAAGAGGTCACTGCCTTATTGCATGATGCTGTAACCTTAGCAGTTCCTCTGCAATTCCATCTTTCAATGAATTCAAATTTTTGTTTTATGAAATTTAAAAAATTATGTGAATGCATTTCTCACTGTAAAAAATTAAAATACACAAGTTCAGAGTATAAAATGTGAAATACCTCACCTTTTTCTCCTTTTCCCTTCTACTTTTCATAAGTAACACTGTTAAAGATTTGGGAATATTTTTCCAGATATTATTCTATTTATTTTCATACATAAAAATTTTTGTATGAAATATGTATATGTATATATCTTTTTACAGCAGTGGGATTATAGGACATAAACTTTTCTGAAACTGACTTTTCTCACTTAGTAACAAATGATAGAGCTATTTGACATGGTACATTTAGATCTATCTCATTCTTGTTAAGAGTGGCATAGAATCCTATACTACAGATAAAAGATAAAAGAATATACTACAGATAAAAGAATCCTATACTACAGATAAAAGACATCTATTCGGTCACTAAACCTTATCTGTTTCCCCAAATATATCTGGAACACACATCCACTTCTCTTTAATACGATTGCATCACCCTATGTCAAAACATTAACAACATTGGCCAAGACTATTGCCTAAAGCTTCCTACCTGGCCTCTCCCATCGACTGCACTCCCCTCCCCATATTCTTCATTCTGCACTCAGGGTGGTGTTTTTACAATATATATCTTAAAACCTCTCAATGGCTTCTCCCTACCCATGCGCATGAGTCAACTCATGATCCCTCACATTGCCTACAGGGTTCTGCCTGTATTTCCAGCCTCATGATGTACCATTTGCTTCCTTACTCCCTGTACTTCAGCCATGCAGGTTTTCTTTCATTTCCTATCTCAGGACCTTTGCACAAGCAATTAATTCCCTGACAGAAATGCTCTTTCTCTCCACCCTTCATCTTACATTATTCAGGTTCCATCTTACATATGCTTTTCTTAGAAACGTTTTCCATGACTCCACAGATTATACCCTGGGCTTCTCTTGTGTGAAATTTGTCATACATGTACTTAGTTGGTTAATATCGCTCTTCCTTTGGAGACTGTATGCTCCCTGAGAGCAGGGACCATGCCTTGCTTTGTCACTGCCAAGTACACAAGGGCTTCTCAGCAAATGTTTGCTGAATGCAGTCTAAACTTAGGGAGAGCGAAAATTCTTTAAAATTACTGCTTTGGCCTTGACTCAAGGAGTGGTGATTTGATGTAAACTTGTACAGATGAGACAGAACAAGGCAACGGAAACAGAAAACCTGGCAGGACCAGGGCAGAACCATTTTTTGTAACCTCTTCTGGATCAGGTTCCACCAATGTCCTAGTAAAGTGGAGCTAATACCAGAACCACACTGTGGCTTATTGAGTCATTTCCCACTTACTGTGTAGATAGACATAATTTAATTATATATAATTATGCCATTAATTGCTTAGAAATTAACTGTTTAGAGAGTTGAATGTGATTCATTCCATGGCATGAGTTTACTTTTCAGATAATCCTTTATTGTCCTTATAAATATCAGGTTAAAATAATGCCTTAAGTTATTCTTAAGGGCAGATACTTATTCAGTTTCAAGTGACCTTTTTTTTTAAGTGGCCTTATCTGGAATAATTTTATCCCACTGATGCTTCCTACAATCAGATCAAGTCAGCCAACCATCTGGAGAAATAATGAAAACAAAATATTCTGTTTTTATTCTTAATTTAACATTTTAAATCTTATAACTTGGATACAATTAAAGCTAGAATGATACAAAGCTTTGTGAAGGTTTTGAGTGACAGAAGGTAGAATATAATCTCAGCTATAATTATAGCATTTTTAAATTGGGACTCTAATTTAAGTATTTAACCTTCACATTTAAAATTTGAGGGTTTTGTATAAATGCAAGAATCCATAAATGATGATGACATTCTCAAGAGGAAAGAAATAAAAGGAAAGGCACTGCTAACTCTCCTATTATATTTAGGTGCTCTGGTAGAGAAAGACGAATTTAGCTCCAGGATTCCTTATAACACGCAGGCACAAAACACCAAGAAAGAAACTTATGACCACACTTGCTCTCAGATCTGCTATTCTGGTTACAGCAGAATTTATAATCGGCTGAGGGTTTGACGGACTGATAACAACCTCTCTGCTCCCATTTTTATCTTTTTGATTGCTTATATATTGCAGGACCATGATATCTATTCTTCATAATATGCTAATCATAATTACTAAGGAAATCACTGGTTAGCCTTCCTGGCATTAGGTGATCAAAAGAAAGCCCAGGATGGAAACAAGAACATTTCACTAGAAAACAAAAGGAATTGGAATGGAGCACACTTTGATATCATTATGATTTGATTCTTACAAATTATTATTAACAACTTGACTAAAAAATTTCACTGTAGGTATACAAAGCCAGGTTGTTGCAACATGTAGATTAGAATTTGCTCCCATCTATGAATAGCTGAGAATGTTCTCATAGAGGGCAGCAATAAACAGTGGTCACTCTAACCAGAAACAGCCGGTCCTAATTTAGTTCTGCATCTCTTGTCTCTTCTATTTGCTTTCTGTTTTTGAGTTTTCTGTCCATTTTAGGTCCCTGACATTCTCTATCTTTCCTTCTCCACTCTCCCATGGAACGTTTTGTTGAGACTATAAATTCATGGATTACTTCTCCTTGGAATATTTACACTTATTATGCACTTTATCTCTAATTGAAACATTAGGAGTTTTCTTTCCTGTTTAATTTTGAACATCAATGTTTTTTTTTTTAAAGTAAGGGACATTGTCCTAGTGCATCTAAAAATAGACTGTTGTCTACTTTGTTTCCTGAAAAAGTTAATTCTGGATCTAAAATGAAAGAGGTTGTGGAAGAAATAAGAAGACTGAGGCCCAGTGAGTTATAGAAGAGAATAGAGGTCCAGAGGAGACTTAGAACATATTTTCCTTTCAAGGTCATGTAAACTAAAATAGCCCTTAAGATGTATGAATGATAATATATTTGGAAATTCTTCAAAATACTAGGAAAATGTGAAAAGGACATTTAAAATGAAATACAATGAAATAAGTTGCAGTCATTTTGCATATAATTCTGAGAGACCTCTCCATATAGTCTATTAAGAATCTGATTTATGAGGAAAATTTACCCAACAAAATAAAATTGAACTTTCTCTTACGGATAATTGATAATTAGCCTAGAAAGTAGTATTGTTGAAACTAATAAAAGCTGATCATCAAACCAAAATGCCATAGATATTCTATACTGAAACAAATTAAGAAATTATTTGGCATATTTGGGAACTGTGTCGATAATAGACTTGAAAGAATAGGCTTGCATATCAGTGTGGTTGTCTCTGTAACTCTTGAGTAGCAGTGTCAACGACTGTTTTTCCTGGATTGTTTGGAAGTTAGAGAGAACCATCTTGGGGGATTGGGAGATTTATAGAAAAACAAAGGCCATTTTATATAAAGGACCAGAAAATTTGATGTAAAGAGCTAGTTATATATAACCTAACCAATAAGAGAGGAGAAGAAATTATATATGCCTGCAAAAAGTTCTAAATAGAAAATATTTCAAAGTCACAACATGGTGGCCAGAAAGAGGAGCAGTGAAATGGAATGGAATAATTTAAGTTAGATATGAACAAAAGCCTTTAAGACTTTACGAAATCTAATACACTATGCACTGTCTCCCTATGGGCCAAATGGGAGTCCATTTTTTAAGGTAACACTGTAATAGACAAATAATTTATTTTCTGGAACAAACCACATATCTCCAGTTTTTACTTTTGTGTTGTGTTGTGTTAAGTAGAATAGTGCACTTAACTTAGTATCAAAAGATGAGTTAAAGCCTCAAGTCTGCCGCTTATTAAATGTGTGATCTTTGGTAAATTGATAAAATTTCAGGAACAAATGGGGATAATAGCACATACCTAACACTGGAATTGTTGTGAGGCTCCAAAGGGTTAACAGATGTGAAAGTGCTATATGAAGCCCAAGTAAAAGCCTGAAATAGTAAAGTAGCTTAACCCTTTTCTTTAGCTGAGCCAAACTAATATACCATAAATCAGTAGCTTACATCATATTCTTCTGAAATTCAACAATTTCCAAGTAGCTTTAACATCGAAAAGTTATTTCATGGCAGAACAGAGTATGTGGGAAAGTTAAGAGTGCATAGTCATGAGGATTATGTGTTTATCAGTGGTTTAATGCTACTTGTATCATCACATTAAAAAACCCATTAATTAGTTTTCTGGAGGTAATTCTGTATTAAATGCATTCAACTAACTTCTCTGAAAATATTTTTTGCCTGGTGATTTTAATCTCTGGCAATAGTAACCATTAACTGTTCCGATCACTAGATCTTTCTTTTGTAGATTTCAATGACATGGCCATTCAACCTTTCTTGCTCATAAGGGAAAATTTCCAGATCTTGGCATCAAAAGTGCTGAAAAAAAAATTGGCATTTACATTATGATTTATTGAGTCAAAACAAAAAACTGGTAAATTAAGTGAAAACGGGACTAAAATTTTGGATGGTGTCAATTTAATTGAATTAATAAGACATTTGTTAAAAATGGTTAGTTATGACTATGTGTTGTGGATTTTTAAAAGTGTTGAATAAAATATAAATAGTTCTTTCAGTCAGCATGCAGAGCACAATCTTTTAAATTCTGCTTCTTTGCTGAACGTCTTTACTACAGATATCTGTATTTTACACCTTGGGATGTGTCTTGTCTATTGTGACAAGTTTCTGAATTCTATTACCTTGATTCATCCTATGTGCGTTTTGTCATCAAAGTTCGTATATATAAACATCAGTCTGTTCAATTTCAACTGAAAATCTTGGTCCCTCTCCCCACCATGGAAGCAGGTTCAGATTCAAACTATCATTTTAATTATTAGACCCTTCTTTATTATTTGGCAAATATATTTTGGATGTAAAGGAAAAAAACCATTCATCTTTTAAAGTCCTAATTATAGTGTGTAAAAAGATGTTTTTGTGGTCACGTATGAAGGTTTTCTAGTTTTCAAGTGGATATAGTATGTTAATCTGTTCACAGTAGAACTGAGAATGTTGTAATATTAATATTTTCACATAATAAACAGTGGGTTATGTGAAATGTTATGTGACCATAATTTCACATTAAAATAGGTAAAAAAGAAATGGTTTAAATATAAATTTTATGTCACATTTGGCTTTTGAAATAAGATGGGATAGATCAGATTTTAGAAAGGCAAGTGTAACTGCTAGAAGTATGTCTGAATTGGCTGTGATTATTTTCCCCAAATGATTAAAAATAACATGAACTTAGTTTTAAACATTTATTTTTGGGTTTATTCCTTTGTTTTTACTCCCATCCCCACGACTCCATGTATGATTGAAATAATTACTTCTAATTATTCTATAGATGACAATACTCACTGGTCTTTTTCTAACTTATTGACATAATTTTGAATATCACTTTTTTGTTGTTTTTTTTTTGCTAATTGACTGCTTCTTTAAAGATTCCAGGTGCCAAATGTGTATACATGTTACATTATTCTTATCAGTGGGAGAACTCATGATTTTTTTTCTTAAAGAAATAGTAAAAGATGAAAAGATACATGAAATGGATAACGGCATATAAACTGAATGGGTACAACTAAGGACAGTTAAAGGGAAAATATGGTAAGGAAAAAAAGAAATAGTAAAAAAAAAATCAGGTCCCAGGGAATTATTTTAGGGTACAATAGACAATATAATACAGTAAAAAAAAAAAAAAAAAGAAAAATAGGAACTGAAGTCCTAAAGATAAGTGAGAAAAAATAGCAAGAAGGTATATTTTAGGTAAGACAAGAATAAAAAACCAAAGGCTATAAGAAAACAAGATTTATTTTAAAATACAGGGAAAGTGTTAAAACATCTGTAATACCTTAAGGAAAATTGAATTGCAAGAACATATAGGCAAAGATATACAAGAGCAAAAACATTTTAAAAAATTAATTACATTTCTATTCAGATTATTTCTATTTT
The DNA here is from genome assembly GCF_937001465.1 of Orcinus orca. NCBI lineage: Eukaryota > Metazoa > Chordata > Mammalia > Artiodactyla > Delphinidae > Orcinus > Orcinus orca. Next base: position 42,880,689 of record NC_064563.1, on the reverse strand, counting down.
TTGAAAAATGGCAGTAATCGGGTGATCATTTACAACAAAGTAAGGTTTCTAGGACATAATTTAGATCCATAGAATTTGTTTTAAACTAATGTCATCAGAATGGAAAAGGAAACATTAAAAATACTATCTAAAGGTAAAGACCCCATCACAAGAATATATTTTAAAGGAAACTTTCTTCTTATAACACCAGCTGTCCTAGAGGCTTCACAGAACATAATTGTGGTTAAGCAGCATGCCGGCTGCTGCTGTAGGAGTTATAGCCAATAATAATGTATTGACATTCATATGGTTATGGTGCTCTGACCTGAACTTGCTTAACCAGCGCCTCAGTAATCGCCAAGTACTTCACATTCACTGTAATGCCAAGATAAAAATAGCAAAGTTGATTAAATACAGTTAGATGTTAATATAAAATAATAAAGTTAAGTACTTCATATAATGTTGTTTCTGACAACTGGTTTTCCTCATTGAGTAAGTGAATGTAATTTGTGGAAAAATAGACCTTCATATTATTTCCCTAAGTTAGGCAGCATAAATAATTAGCCTTTACTAAGCAGTTATTAACGCTTCACTTGCCTTATAAATCAGTTGAAAATGAGGAGCAATAGGAGAGAGCAAGATTAGATTTCTAGAATACTGTTTTTGTGCATTTTAAACTATTAGGACTTTTGTATCATTGTAGCATATTAGATGATGAAATTTGATTTATTTAAAACCTTGTCTTAAACATTTTCACCGTCTTCAATGCTCTACTCAGTAAAAAGTTAAATATTTACTTACAGTTCTATTAAGTTTTCCTCCAAATCAGGCCTTCCCCTCACTCCCTTATATTGTGATAATAAAGGTACTAATGGATGCTTTCATTGATGGGCCCCCTACTTAAGGAAAATGAAAACTAAAAACGATCCTGGTTCTTTAAAAGTTTATCCCTATGGCACCATCGTGTAAGCATACATATGGGACAGTAAAAATGGAAGACGACACATTAAATGACATTATTATAAAATGCAATACTCTTGGAATGATCCCTTATTAAATTAGGCTCTATGATCTGAGATGAATTTCCCCGATCCCTAATCCATCACTGGAGAAATATTAAAAGATAGGTCTCAACTGGTATTAGAATCGCACTCAGTCTCTACTTTCATTATTTTGAATTAGGGTGCTACTGGGGGAAAGCCTCTTAATGAGAATTAGAGTGATTCACTGGCCTTCTTTTGGATTTTGACAAGTAAAATATTAACTCTTCAGTCACAGCTGTCTGAATTAAAATACTTGGCAGCCGCAGATGCACAAATTAAATTGGCCTTTATGTTTCCATATTGCTGACCTCCTTAGAGGCAAAAACATCAAACCCAACAATAACAAAAAAGTCAAGGTGTGTCATTTCTTGGAAGAAAATGTATTTATTGAAGTTTTTATATTTGTTTCAGTTTCAGTTTTAACATATAATTGAACAACTGTAGGACATTTTGAAGCGGAGTTTTGTTTTAATTATAAATTATATAAACTTCAGCTACACATCAGTTATTCAAAGCCATTAACTAGGTGTTAAAATAATCAGTGGAGTTAGTTGAGGGTTTCTTACCTGTTTAAATCCCATTAATGAGATCTGTGACTTGAATATCAGAGTAAATATTTGAGTTCAGCATCGATAAGTTTAAACAAATGTTTCCTTGGCAATATACACAAAGATTCATCCCTCTCTTCAGTCTAGAAACAGATTGAATTAAAGACACAAAATTAATTTAGTGGTATATACAAAAACTCAATTGGTTTTCTCCTAAATACAGTGTTCAAATTTACCTTATAACCAACCAAATAAACAAAACCTAGATTTAAAAAAATGGTTATTGATATCTGTCTTTTATTCAATGAAGTTAGTGATTTGAGTAAATACTTAATA